>NC_142573.1:11987500-12291578 GCF_041283825.1 Pyrus communis
TGATTTTGATTAGTTTCAAATTATTTAACTTTTTTTATTTATGAAAACAATCAAACTGACCAATATAATTCAAGTCGGTCGGTTTAATGCCCACCTCTCTCGTGAGCACGTATAGGCAGTCTATAAAAATCAAAGGAGGACGATGCTCCCTTTCTTTTTCTTTTTCTGAAAATGTAAAAGTGAGAATAACAAAACAGCCAAACCAGTCAGTCAATTCAAAATCATCCAACATAAAAAAATTAAAAAAAATCCAGTTATCCAACATAATAATAATGGGCTCAAAAGGCATATGCTCGGGCAATGCCCCTGCGAGTTTCGGCACAATTCGACCGTATCTTTGTCTGATGGGTAAAACTTTTGCTTCTTTTCATCGAAGTTTTTCGATGAATACAACTGTCATCCTTATTATTGCGCATGAGTACAGATGCTCTTCGAATCTAAAAAAAATTAAGTTTAAAGATCAAATAATTCGAATTGTTGAAATTTAATCTAACGATTAAAAATAAAAAACTCTTCTAAAAAATATAATAATTATAACCAATGGATCAATTTCAATGATCCTATACCCAGCTTTTTTAGATCCTTAAAGATATGTACTCCTTGCATATTGCTCATACCTTCAGACTTCTCAAAGAGTGTATACTAAAAGCCAGGCCCGGCCCAAACCGAGTGTAAACAGTGCCTCCATTCAGGGCCCAAATTTGATTAGGGCATCAAAATTATTTGTAGTAGCAGATATATAGGTTTATAAAATAAAAATGGGAAAGCATGTAATTTACTTTTGCAACCGAGACAGAGAGAGACAATGCATAGCTTTGAGTCTTCTTCGCGACACTACCACCTGGCCACGATCGCCCATCGGTCGACCCAACGGTCCCAAGCCTAACCCAAGCATTCCCTCCGACCAAATGGTCCATGTATGAGAGTCCCGACTCCCGATCCCGCTGACCAAACGACAAAATCTCTCTCCTCCGACCGCAAAACCACCCCTCCCATACGGTGTATTTTTTTTATTCAAGTAATATATTATAGGTGTGAGGGTCTAGCTCCATCCCCTCCCCGCTAGATTCAACTGGGTCCAGAACTCCTATAGTTTTTTTTTTTTTTAAATATATGTTCGTTGAAAAAAAATAATACACATGTTGAGCGCTCGATCCGGGCATTAAAAATCTCATGGTGCCCCTGCTAAAAGCCCACGTTGTATTGAGAGAAGTTTAGGTACCTACATCTCATATATATTTTTAGGATAAATTTTTGGGGGTGATGGAAATACACACCTTAGTGCAGATGGTGTTCCTTTTCAATTCACTGACGTCATCTGCCCCACTAAGGCCAAATAGTTTTATCTTTTATAGAATAATCAATAAATAAATTTTTTATTTAAAAAACAAAAAAAAAAAAAAAAAAACCTCATTCTCGAGGCCCTTCGCTAACCTTCTAATCATTCCCCTCCAATTCCTCTCAGCCCCCGACATCCACAATTGCCGCCCGGTGTTCTAGCCCATCGTGTTGTCATCCCCTTATCATCCCACCTTTCTCTTGGTGATCAAGAACCGGCGTCTTCAAATCATGATGATGAAGCAACATGATAGAAGAAGATGATGGTGCCAAATTGAGATTTTAGTTGTGTGATGGAGGCTGGAGCTTTCTTGGGTGTTCATGGTGGTGGGCGTGACATGGTTGTTAGGTGGAGGACAGAAATTTTAGTGCAAGTGCTGGTGACCGTTTAGTCAGAAATGCTTGGTTTTTGGTGTGCAATACCAGGACGGCGGAGGGAGATGGAAGAGAGAGAGAGGCACCGGTACTATGTTAAATAAATATTAAGTTTTTTTAATTGCTTTAAAGATGGGCTAGACTGTTTGTATAAATTCCACCTTAAATGCACAGATGTCAATACCTGATTGGTGAAACTCCAAGTCAGCAAGAGTTCCCGTCACCCCCAAATATTTCTCTATTTTTAGATTGACTTCACTTAAATATGGTCACTCTTGTCTCCTTACTATGGGGAGGAGGATTAAACTTAGGTTAAAACACACTAATCTAACCAACTTAACTACGCCGATGCCAAAGTCTATATTTTGCACTGTTGTCAATGAAAATGCTTTTTAGAATAGACCATTTGTCATTTCAATACATGGCTATGAATGTCAAAAAAATGACGAGCAATTTAAAGCCAAATGATCTCACGAAGATTTCTCATATACTTTTTAAGACAAGCAATAGAAATAAAATAAAAGCCAGGAGTTCCTCTCATTTTGATAGATCTGGGTGTCCTTAGGCTTAAGGACACTTAGATCTACCAGAGTAAAACCCATAATACTTATAAGAGAAGCAATAGAGATGGAATAAAACTCAGCAAGTCTAAAAATAGAGAAATTTTTGGGGGTAATGAGAGTTTCATTTGTTTTAATTTTTTCGAGCAGACGATTGTTGATTTGCAACTTTCATTTGTTAGCAAGAGCATGTTATGGGGTAATGAAAGTTTCACAGTTCCACCCGTTTGGGCGTAGTCCACATTAAATATGAGAATTTAACCCTTAATTTTGCAAGCCCTCATTCAAATATCATATTTACGAGAACACCAGCGATTTTAACACTCCTCATGCAAAAAAAATTTAAAATATTCTGTTCAAAATGTAAATGGCTGAAAGAGGAGTCTCAAATCTCTACTTTTAAAAATTCACTCAAGTAAAAAATCAGACCAGTAGTACTCACTACTACTATTTATCTTTTTTGAGAAGAATTACTTGTCTTGTTGGCCAAGTTATCATTGCTTCTGAAAGCTTCATTATTATTAGGATACAACACAAACAATAACAATTGAACAAAACAAAAGCTTATGGATGGAAAAGAAAAATTAAAATGTTACAATGAAGAAAAGAAAAAACCTAAAGCAATTAATTAACCAGTGCCACCAAGAACACCCTTGAGCTTCTTGATTGTAGCAAGGTCGAGGAAAGTGGTCTGCGCCACCAATTCCGAAGGCAAGTCATTGGCGAAAAGGGCAAAGTCAAGGATTTGGAGGCCGGGGCTTGCGCTACTGAAGCTAACAAAAGCATTGGAATGTATTTTTGCAACATTCACTTGGAAATGCAGCAACCCTTGTGGGAAAACCATGACCTCTCCTTTGTGAAGAGTTTTCAAGTAAACCGTGTTGGCAGACGAAACAAACCCGGCTTTGATAATACCCCTCGTCACAACGAGAATCTCCGAAGCTCCGGGGTGTGTATGGAATGGGATAACACCACTTGGTGCTAAATCTAGCCTTGCCATAGAGATTCCAAGGCCATTGACTCCTGGGAACTGGGCAACAAATGCCGGGGTCACGGCGGCGCTTATTATGTTGGTGGTGTTTCCACCTTTGGCCAGGCCAGAGAACACAAAGTCATTGACAGTGACCATAGCAGGAATCTTGCAGGTGTAGCCTGAAGGGCTGTCTGGGCCTTTCAGATCTGCCACACAGAAGTCATTGACAGAGGCATTGGAGGTGGAGGATGAGAGGAAAATGAGAGAAAAGAGGAAGAGGATTTGCCACCGAGGCATTTTCAGAAACAGTTCAGGGAAGTGATGAGTGATTGTGTGGAATTTTTGATGGTTTGGTTAGGGTTTTATACAGGTTTGTGCATAAAGGGATTGGGCATGCCCATGCAGGACACAACTGACTGATGAAGAAAAGAGAGCCACATTTTTGTTGGGCTGATTGGGTTACTTAGTGATGAGATTCCCTTCCTTCATTGCATGGGCAGAAATAAAACAGGATGTCACTTTTGGCGGTTAGCAATAGAGGGTGACTTTTGGAGTAGCATGGGTTTTTCCTCTCTGTCAAACAACTTGCATGCACAACTACATAGTGGATAATGGAGAATTTGAAACCTAAAACATGAGTAGCATATTAGCAAAAGTTGCCACAAAAAGAAATTTATTTGGCATGTTCCATTAACTATCACAACAAGGGACTAATGATAAAGGTGGTGATCATATAGAGCAGGGCCATACCTTTTGTCTATTGACCAATTTACATTTACGTTTAAAGATTCAATAATATAAGAGATATCAACTTATTACATCAATGGATGCGAAAGTTTCTTATTTAGTTTCGTAATGGTTCATGTTTAACAAAAAATAAATGAAACATTGTGGCATCAGTTGGTTTCTTAAAAGTTGGTTTTTGTTAAGAGAAAATCTCTCATGCAACTAGGATTTAGTACGGTGACGTCACTGTCCAAGAAGAGCTTGCAACATCTTCAAAATGTGCAGTATCCGTCCAATCAGCAATTGACATGTGGTAAATTAATGACATAAAAGAATCTCACGTCCTGGGAGGTACATCAATATATTTTGACCTTTCATAGCATAATGTCTAAATTATTAGACCAATATTCCTTGATCATATATAAACAACCAATACGAAGCAATCTTTCATTATCAATTTGAAGGCTTAATTGAGAAGTTATCGGTGGGCTAAAATCACTAAGCATGCATTAGTAGAGTTGAAGATATTGGTGAGGAATGAGGAACTTTCTTGTTGTGGTCCAAATGGCCTTAGGATAGCACGTGGGAAGAGAGAAGGAAAGTGCATAAGCAGACAGTTTGACAGCTAAAATATTCAAGTGTACACCCATGCAAGTCTTGGGGGTATGTGCTCTCAACTCTCTCCTTCAAATGGCAACCATGGATTTCATGTGTGGACTATACTCATTGCCTTCAAGCTAAGATTTCATCGAGATTTTTAAGAACTGGAAAGTTCAAGGAGATTTTTAAGAGGAATTACACTGAAAACATTATTGAAAACACTAAGGACATTGGAAAAACATTCAAACATTCGCGTTGACGGAGACTCCTTAGAATGTCAAGATACTTACTGAAAACATTAGAGACATTGGAAGAACTTTCAAATTTATTTTCTGGACGTACATTTTTAGGAAGACAAATTTTTGTTGCATATGGTATTACAAATTCTGGACATCCCGTGAATGGAGTTTATATTTGGGAAAGAACTATCCTAGTGTTGCTTGGAACATTCTCTCTTCAATTGAACTAAATAAGGAACCGTAAGAGATTTCTCTCTTTAATTTTTTATTTCTCTCTTTAATTTTTTTTTTTTTTTGGATTTATTTACATTAGGGGGATAAATTGGTTCAAATCACTATCCACGAGATCCCAACTTAAGATCTATCATTTATAAATAGAAAAAAATAATAATACTAGACCGTAATATTAAGTGACAAGTTTCTCTCTTTGACTGATTTATTTTCTTTTAGACTATTTGCATTTTTAGTTTTGTGTGGAAAAATATCAAATACTAATCGAAAATAAAACAAAGAATTGGTCCCAATCAACAAGACCATCCCACTTATAGCCCAATATTTCAAAGGAACAAAGGCCCAAAAAAACAAACGATACCCCAACATGAAATTGCGTACTACAATGTTCAGTTGATGTTTAACGGACCATTTTGATGTAGATATTTTGTTTTTTTTAGTAAATCGATATTTTTATACAAAAGGGATGGGAAGTTTGGCTAAGCCACACAATGAGTAGCCTAATTTAGTATCGAATTCGCTATCCACGAGATTCAAATATAAGACTTCTCACTTCCAAATAAAAAGGAATACCATTTTTTACATCTGGAAAAAAACAAAAAAAAAAACTATTTTTTACGAATTTATTTAAGTCTAAGATAACAGACTCTTAAAATCTTGCAAAAGAAAATCTTGTTAATTTATGTATTATTAATTTCAATATATTTCAAAAGAGAAAAGAAAAACCAATAAAATTTCTATAAAAACAAAAATCCCATGGTATGTAAAAAGCTAACTGCACATTATGTGTAACCCTAAAAGAAATTAAGTACCTAAAATCCTTTAACCTTTTAGTGTCATTTCAAATTGGTTTCAACATTTTTAAACATTCTAAACAAGTACTAAACCTATTGAAAATGTCATATCCGTTAGTCCCAGTTAATTTTCTCAACATAGATTATATTCAAAACTCACCAATTAAGTATATCATGGTCAACATTAATATTACAATTGATTATATAATATGGAACCCAATGATCAAATAGGTATTCAAATGAATCTAAAATGGATCCAAATTGAAATTACAATAGGAGGGCAATCTTCTCACAAAGAAGAAGGTTAAGAATTCATATAGGGTTTCAAGGAACTTGTCTCTGCTCATGTGATTTCCTTATTCATCGATTCTCGGCTGATAAAGCTTCAAGTTCTTCTTTGTGGGTGATGAAGATGGTGGTGGCTGCATCATGACAGTCCATATTATTTTAGCAACCACCATGACCTTCTTCTTGATGTTGGCCGCTTGAGTTGTAGGGCAGAGTTAGTGGTTTAGTATTGGGTTTGGAGGTGATGGCATAAGGGGGTGGTGGTGACCATTAGTTGGTGGAGGCTATGCTTTCATGACCTTCTATTGATTTTGAAGACAAAGTAAGCCCTTGTTAATTTAACAGATTTTTAATTGGAGCTTAGCGGATATGACATTTTCAATAGGTAGAGTAGCTGTTTAGAATGTTTAAAATGGTTGAGAACAATTTGAAATGACACTAAATGATTGGGGGGTTGTAGGTACTTAAATCAATTATTGAAATAATGACTTGTATTTATTTTAAGAAAAGAACAACGAGACAGACTAGATCTTTTTCCATGAATCAAATTTAGTTCACATTTTTGAAAGAAAAAAAATTGAAGTCTTAGAAAACAGTTTTCATGAAATTAGGAACTTTTTCGTTTTTAACAAACGATATTATCTACACTAAGGAGGAGGGGGAGTGTGTTAAGCCTCACAATGGGCTCACAAATATGATTCAAACTTTAGATCTCAGTATTAATAATAATAACGCTCTTATTTTCTTTAAAATTCATATCATATATTGTGTTGGAACTTAAGAAAAGAACATGGGTACATATAAACTAATTTAATCAAAATTTAGAGTGCTTTAATAAAAAACTATAAACCAACTAATGTTTAATTAATAAAATGTAGAATTTTAGAGATCGAATCTAATTATCTCTTTAATTATATTCTTCTTCATTTGTAATTGAGATGCCTTGATTTCAACTTCCATATATATCTAATTATGGTTGACCTATTGTGTAGCTTAGTACACATTCGCCTTTCCCAATATAGTTGTGTCAAAATACTTGAAGGCTTGATGCAATAGATCTCGTTTGGTGTCAAATGCAAGTCATGTAGTTAGACTGTGAATTAAGGACATTAATTAGGTTGAATTATGTCTCGAATGTGTAGTTCAAATTCATTGTCCGGCAACACTATACTCTCCTTTATATAGTATTGGAAAATATAAAGGAAAATATTTTAGAGATTGATTAATTATGGAGATGGTTTTATTTGACTTGGTCTATGTTTTCTTGTTTTGTGGACAAATAATTGTTTTGATTTATTTCCTAGCATTGCTCCTTTGTATTCTTATAAGTACCTCCTTACAGAGAAGAATAAAGTATTGAAGTTTTGTTTGAGAATTGTGAGATTGTAGAGAATTCTTAAATTTATCCTAAACATTTTATTTTCAACTTATAGTTCATACATGGTGTATAAAGTGGTCTAAATAGTATCTGTAAAAGAATTATAATATTGAACAATGTTGATGCTAGTATTATGGTCTTGTTATAAGCTTCTCTACTTGCGAGTAGGAGATCTTAAGTTCGATGACGAGTTTGATATTAAGTTATTGTTAGCCTATTATATGGATGCCCACCTTCAACTATTCTATAAAAAGAAATTAAACAATACACAGAAAACAAGATATTCATTCCGGGTGCGTTTGTTGCACCGGACTATCTCAAACTGGACTAACTTTAGAGATTAGTAAAGCCTTTGGTGTAGTGTCGGATTAAAAAGCAAGATAACTAACAAATTCTAATATTATATTATTTAATTCATATATATTAATATTTTATCATTAATTCTCTCCTTTTCATTTTTTTCTTAAAACTCTTCGCCTTTCTTGAAAACTAATTCGACAATTTGAGATAAATATCATAATAAACTCTTAATTCCATTGAAAGCAACAATTGTAGATCCCCCAAATCAAAGCCAATTCTGAAAAATATCTTCCTCTCTTTTAAAGGCAACTTAGCATCTCAGCCACTGCTCCCGTTTTCATCATCGGTATCCCAACATCTAAGTTGGCGTTCTCATCTTCATATTCCTTCCTCACCCACAATTGGGTTCACAAAGATCCCGCCCTTTGGGGATATAGGTTTCAATGGTGGTGATGCAGGTTTGCCGTCAATTGTGCGAAGCAGATGAGTTGAGGCAACAGACACGGGACTACTTTAATAAGTTGTCCAGTCCAGTCTAGTTCAAGTTAGCGAGGGTAAACAAACACGCCCTCAGTGTTTAACTATTGATTTCTCCTATGTTGTTGTATTTGGTGTAAACTTTTAAAACTAAATTGAGGTATTTTTGTTTCTTTTAATACATTGATATCTACATTAAATGGTATAAAAAAAAAATTATCAATTTCGTCATTAGACCAACTCTAACCCTTGGAGTAAGTCCTATAATTTCCCTTATATTCCCCCCTCCCCCTAATTCCATTCCAACCCTAGTTCTAAAATGTAGTTAAGTGCTAGAACACAAACCAAGGCTAGATTCTGACCAAAAAATAGGCCAAAGAAACCGGTGGGCCCCACAAGTGAGATGGAAGTTGGCACATGAAGGCCAGACGCTAGGCCCATACGCGTACACTCAACCTACACGCGAAGCCCAGCATTCGGCATGGCCCTACCCACGTTAGCATGTTGGCCACTTGCATCAGAAATTAATTAGCCTTAATGGTTAGTTTTTTGATCCAATGGCTTGAATCAACTAGGCTGTTTGTCTGCCTTACGTAAAAGCCTCTTTAAGTCTTCACGATTTGGCTTTCGGAGGTATGTGGCTCCATATATGACTTCAATTGCCTTATAGAAGCGCTTGAGGTTCTCAATAACAGTACTCTCCGCAAGTTGACAATATTGATCAGTTGAGTCTGCAGAGCACCCATTAGCTAGCATCCGAAATGCAGGTGTGAGCTTCTGATGAGGTGATAAACTTTGTCAGCCTACGACATTTATCTTCCTTCCAAAGTAGTGGTCATGATGGATAACTGCACTCAAAATGCTTTCAAAAAGCTCTTTCTTCATCCGATACCGTCTCCGAAAATCATGAGGATAATATCTCTGATGTTCGATGAAATAATTTTTCATCATCCGATCATGACATTTTTCTCTATCACGCTGCACAAATGAATGCCCTGTAACAGAACCACAATAGCTAGATTCGGCATGGTGCTCATATTGCATAAGTGACTTTGCAAATTCGGCTTCTTCGTTGTTCATTTATGCATCTGCAGTTGCAAGGCTTGCTTAGTATTATGTCATCTGTATTGCCAAGCTACGCCTTCTTCTATCACCCATTGATGAGATATTGATGATTTTGAGGAAACAAAACACTATGAAAGTTGGATGATTGGTGAATATGTTGTGTGATGGTTAGATATTCAACCTATGCTTATATAGAGAATGATTGCAAGTTTGCGTTTCATGTGTGTAGGTTTGTGTTTCATGTGTTTTGTATGTATTTGGTATGTGTTTCATGTGTGTCATGTATTTCACATTTTTGGTGTGTTATACATCTTTATCATGTGTTTTGTTTGTGCTTCATATGTGTTTTGTGTGTCTTGTGTGTTTCATGTATTTTATGTTTATACATCTCTATCATGTGTTTCATATTCTTCCATAGTGTTTCAAGAGTTTTATGTGTCGATTTAGTGATTTTTCAATATTTATCAGAATTAAATATTTTTACGTTAAAATGTTAATAAAATTAATTTAGGATGGTCTACATAATTTTTTTTAAGTTAATTTAAAAAAAAGTTAGCCTAAATTCATTCTTTAATAATCTGGTGCTAAAATTTAAGGCTAGAAGGTCGGAGTAGAAAATCTGTTTGTTGATTAAAACCTATATTTTCTAGGTTAAAAATTTTAGGTTTTACTTTCAGTGTTGGAGATGGTCTTAACAAGATTCAAATTTAAAGCATCCTTACAAGTATTAAAAATTATCACTATATCATACTATTAAATTACAAAATGGAATTGTTCTAAACATCAAATAAAGGGCTTCAGTTTACTATCCTCAAGTTTTGTGATTTTTAACATTTGATACATGAAGTTTTTTTTGTCTCAAAATCATACATAAAGTGTTAATTTTGGAACAGTCTCATACATCCGTTAGTCTGGCTGTTAAGTCACCTGTTAACTGATGACGTGGCGCCCTTGTAGACAGTGATTAGGTGCCACGTGTCATTATGGGTCCATGTGAAAATTAAAAACCCAAAAAAAAAAAAATAATTAAACAAAACCCCCCTTCTTCCACCCGACCCTCCATCTCCTCCAATCTCCATAACCACCAGCGCACCATCCCTCTTCCCCGACACCTTCCCCTTATCCTCCACTCTCTTCACATCCTTTACCATCAGAAAAACGCACAGCTTTACCCCCAAAACCTAGCTCTCAACTTTCCTCCACTTCCTCTCTCTTTTCTTCTCTACCCAATATACAACAAGTTCAAAATATAAGGGGGGTGTATGATAGGAACATATTTAGGCGACTTACTTAGCTTGTTTTCGTGCATTTATATTGTTAATTCCTAGTTATTGTAGTAGTTTAAGCCATTTTCGTGTGTTTTTAGGTTCATATGGCTAAGGAAGCAAAAAGATGCATTTTGGAGCATTTTAGAGCAAAATTGGGCTTGGAATGGATAGCATATGCTTGGAGCCAAAGTGTTGGACGAATTTGAAGGCTTTGTATGCACTTTGGACATAAAACAAAGGGCCTAGCTCAATCAAACAATCCTTTGAGCCATGCAAAACCTCTAGCCCAATCAAACAATCCATCAAAGCCATGCAAAACCAACTTTCACACACACTTCACATAAACAACAATCCATTGCCGTGCCTTCCTCAACCATTTCAGCCACATTCTTCCACTTCCCACTTCATCATTGCACCACATATTCCCTCTTTAATCCACATGCATCTTTAATCATTCACTCACATGCTTGCCCATGATGTAATTCAGCCACATGCACCCAAAAGAACTTCATTGCCGTGCATCACACATAAATTCCAGCTTCCCATTCCATCATTGCACCACATCCCATTCCATTTTCCAGCTTTTCTCCTTCTCTTTGCAGCCACACTTCCACATGCATTCCCTCTTTTCCTAGCTGTTTTTCCATCATTATTCCAACCTAGCAACATCCCTTTAATCATTCAGCCACATTCATCTCCAAAAGAACTTCATTGCCGTGCACATCACCATGCAATTCCAGCATTCCACCAAGTTTTCCTAGCTGTTTTTCACATGCATTCATTCATAATCATTCACTCACCTTGCAGCCACATTTCCACCCACCTCCTAGCTGTTATGTTCCCTCTTATTTACCTATAAATAAGCATCCATTGCAGCCACAATTCATTCATTCCATTCACAACACAAAACACAACACAAACACAACCTTGTGCCGTGCATCACCTTCCATTTCTGCACCATTTCTTCTCCTTCATTGCAGCCACCCCAACCATTCCCCACTCCATTCCACATACATCTAAAGCCCTAAACATTTCCTTAGACCTTGTGCTACAACAACGAGGAAGAGAAGAGGACCTAAACGTTCATACAATTCAAGTTTGAGTTGTTGGAATGTTTAGGTGTTTCTTTGATTTCAATGTTTAATTTCAATACTCTTTGTTTTGTACAAATGAGGAATGGAAGAGAAGAGTGCCTAAACGTTCATACAATTCAAGTTTGAGTTGTTGGAATGTTTAGGTGTTTCTTTGATTTCAATGTTATGAGGAACTAAACCCCCTTTAGCTAGGGGGTGATTCGAAACTATGTTTATGTTTGCAATATGAATTGATTAACTTTGGTTGGAATTTCATAAGTTGTGGATTCAATTTGTTTAACCGATTGATTGATAACTTATTTATGTATGTTTATTGAGAATGCGCGCTTAATTTTCATACATGAATATGACGCTAGAATATAAGTGAGTTTCACCTAATCGTTATGAACTTATATTCACAAGTAGTGGAGGTTACTTATAAACAATCGCGTTAAATGAATTCTTGGCACGAGTTTCATGCTCATTATAGTAACGAATGCCTCGTCAACACTTATAGTTTTCATAATGCTTAATGATCTTTGATTGTATCTTTATTGTGCTTTTCACGTAAAGGACTTTTGGAGAATGTTGTGAATTGCTTTGCGCAAACCCATCCAATTCATTAACTTAAGGAAAACTTGACGGTTAATTTAAGCTGACCTAATTAACCCGGGGTATTGAGTTTCATAACTTATCGAAGGACCAACTGAAAATCAATCTTGTATGCAAGTGTAACATGTGTGGAGAAGAACCCCTTGGCTATTCCATCATCCATATTTTCATCACATTCATCTTTACAATTTGCCCTTAATTATATTCTGTCCATTTAATTTAATATCGTCCAAACACATTTCCCCCATATTTCGTTGAGTCTTAATCATTCGTATTTGTTTTATTTTTGTGTCTTTAAGCATTTGGAGTCATAAACACTTTCAAATTCGTCTAAATCAAGTTCTAGTTTCTGTTTGAGTCAATTTGATTGTTTTAGGCAGTTTGAGTATTTCAAAGCTATTCTGAGTCATAGTAGTCTTGTTAAGAGTCTTTACATTTAGTTTTTGTATTTTCAAGTCAATTCAAAATAGATTAGCACCCCTAGTTAATCCCCGGTTAGAACGATCCCTACTTACATCATTACTACAATTGTCACAAATAAGGTTTAATTTGTGTGCGTATAAATCTCGCATCAGTGTAGTCAAACTTGGATTTGAAAGGATTTTAAAAGACTTTGAAATATTAGTGTAGTCAATTAAAAGATTTTAAAGTATTTTATAATCCATTCAAATCTAAATATAGTAAATTAAAGGATTTTAGAATCCTTTAAAATCTAGGTGTAGTCAATTAAAAGATTTTAAAGGATTTTAAAATCCATCCAAATCTAAGCGTATTCAAAAAATTAAGATTTTAAAGGATTTCAATAAGTTGTGGATTTTGTAAGATTTGAGAGCCAAAAATATATACAACCAATACAAAAAAGAATTAAACCTCACCCCCTAGCATTTCAAATCCTTCCACCGCAATCCATTCAAATTCTTTAAAAATTCATATAAATTTTGTAGGAATCTTTAATCTTCTTTAATCCTATCAAATCTATCACTTTTAAAATATTTTAAAATCCTTTAAATCTTAGTTTGACTACATCCTCCTAAATACACACAAAAACCCAGAATTCAACTCATCCACTATATATAGTCACACTTTTTGCAAGTAGCAAAAACCCACAATTTCAGAAACCCAAACCCTAAAATCTTCAATCTTCCACCAAAGTAAGTTAAATTCAGCACATTAAATCTTCAAAAATGCCAGTTCTTCAACATAGAATGCAAACTCTCAATGCTAACAACAATACCCACAAATTCAAAACAAAAAAAAACTCCAATTTCCAAGTCCAAACCTTTTTGCAGAATCTGCAGAATGTTGAGTACCATGAAGACAAAGCACCTCTTTTAATTATTTAGGGCTTTTGGAGAAGGACATGGATCAAAGGGCTCTCAGGGGATGGAGAGAGACACGTAGAGTTGGAGAGTTTCAGAGAATAAAAAAATTAAACAAAAATTAACATCAAATCTCTCGAATAATATAATAAAATCGAGTAAAAAAAATTAAGAAAAAATTGGTAGATTGAGAAAGTGGGGAGGGTTCCCTAGCAATAGCAGCAGCTTTCAGTGAAAGAGAAAAGACTTGACTGTGTAGTTTGTAGAGTCTCAACGCATAAAAAATAAAATTAAAAAAAAAAAAAAAAAAAAAAAAGACATTCTTCTTCGGCGGAGGAAGCGATGAGAAAACCGAGGAGGGTTTTGAGGTGGGGATTGAATCAATTGGGTCTTCATCGTCATCGCCAAGATTTGGGGATTTTGGAATTAGGGTTTGTTTTGGTTTGGGATTGGAATAAAGAGGGATTTTGGGGTTCGGGTAGAGAAGAAAAGAGAGAGGAAGTGGAGGAAAGTTGAGAGCTGGTTTTTGGGGGTAAAGCTGTGCGTTTTTTTTGGGGGGGGGGGGGGGGGGGGGGGGGTAAAAGAGTGAAGGAGAGGGAGAAGGTGTCGGGGAAGAGGGGTGGTGCGCTAGTGGTTATGGAGATTGGAGCAAATGGAGGGTCGGGTGGAAGAAGAGGGGTTCTGTTTTTTTTTTTTTTTTTTTTTTGGTGGTTTTTAATTTCCACATGGATCCTTAATATCATGTAGCGTCTAGTTATTATCTATATGAGCGTCACATCATCAGTTAACGAGAGATTTAATAGATAGATTAACGGATGTACGAAATTGTTTCAAAATTAACACTTTATATATAACTTTGAGATGAAAAAAACTTAATTTACTAAATGTTGAAAACTATGAAACTTGAGCTTAAACGTAATAAACTGAGATTTACCTTAAAATAAACATAAACGTTATCAACAAAGAGTCCTATTTGATATTTCAATTAGTCTGTCTATGGCAGGATACTAGGCAAAAAGCTGTGGCATCTTTAATTATATTTCCAAATTTGTACCTCCCTTATGAGTGGAAACTTGAAAGGGTCTTGGATTTATTGGGCTATAGAGATTCTGGGAGTTCCTTTCATTGCAGGTTCGCAGTGGAATATGTCAGACCACGATACCATATCTAAGCAAAACCAAAGCTGCAGCTGATGATGATCCTAGAGAAACAAAAATAGTGCAGCAGCTGCAGAAAGATCAGTCCTATCAGTCTGAAACCCTAAACCCATTTGTAATTCAAGATTTTGTTTTCAGCTTAACTTCAATAACAATTAATAAACAAGAAAAAAGCAGACGAAGAGAATTAATAACAATTAATAAAAAAGAAAAAAGCAGACGGAGAAAATTAATCAACCTCCTAAAACGGTAAAACCTGCCATAACTTCTTCTTCAACCCTCCTTTGTTTTTTTTCTCGTGAATCTCTCCAGAAGGTGCACGAAGTTATTGTCTTCTACAATTTATATGGTTGTTAATTCCGTAATAAATATTGGAGCGGCTAAACATAAAGCCAAGTCATCCAAAGTTGGTCCACTGGTTGTCTTGTTGGTACAACTTCCGACATTGCAATTGCACTGAAATTAATTAGAAAGTGCAGGAAATACGCCAGCGTACACTTGTGGTGGGTATGAAAATTTACATGCAACTAGAAATATTAAAGTGGTGGCGTTTCAGTTTTACATAGTAAATGATTTGAACTCTCTGGTTTCTTCTCGATGGTGAGATAGGAGACACATAGGTATAAAGATGAAAGGGCCTCTAAGAAACTGCAGAAAACGTAGTAAATCGTACCTAGACAAATTAGGCATCCAAAAAAGTAGGCCGGATATAAGAGGCGGGTTGGTTACACAACTTTTTTATACAATTTTAGAAATATTTTTTTAGTTTACTTCTTAATGTATTTTAACGATCCGAATCGACAATCTTTTAGGTATTCCCTTAAATGTCATGTTTACAGAAAAAATCATCAAAATCTAAAATCATATGACTGTTAAATTAAGAATTTAGAGTTTCTTTGTAGAATCGTATTCTGCAAATTTTTTTACTACAAATTAATGTTTGAATTTGTCTAATAAATGTTAAGATTTTAGTAAGATCAGTCATTGTGCATGCGTAATTTCTCACCACTTGTAAAATGTGAACTCAGCAAGATCAACATGCAAACATGCATGAACGACTAATCGTACATAAACCACTGAACATATCGTTGTTCGTATTCTTATTTCTTATGCCAAAGCCAACGATGTCGTATAAATGTGGTTCATGGACCCACAAAGTCTCTGTAACTCTGTTGAAGTCAAAAGCATCCCGAACAGGAGCTTTAGTCATTCTGAACTATGGAAAGAGGTGTGTTCAAAGAGATGTAATTAAAGGAAATATTGGATTCATCGACCAAAGGCTGACTATTTGATGCATAATAAAGGAGAATGAGACGGAGGCATGTGTTTTGCCGCAGAGTTAACAGGTGTGAACAGTATCACACAGAAGGGAAGATTGTTTTGTTGTCCTCTTGTGGGGTTTTTGCAAAATGTCAGCGATTCTAAACTGCACATTATTAGTTTTAAACTAGGCTTCGGCCGAAAAGAAGAAAATTAAATTAAATTAGGCCTTTTACAGTAGGCCAAAATTTTGAGTTTGATTTCAATTTTATAAGAATCAAACTCCTACAATAGATTGAAAAAATTTGAGTTTTATTATGAGAATAATTCTGATTGTTGAGTTCAATATATTGACTTCACAAGTTTGATTTGATTCATCTACAACAAATGACTAACCTTTTAAGAGGAAAAGAAAAACTAATAGTAGATTAAGAAGTATATATTACTAGGATACGTACTTAAAAGCCCTTTTTTCTCTCTCACACGAAACCCCCCGAAATCCCAAACTGGAAATACCTCCTTAAATTCACATCATCCATCGTGATATTCTATTTCAAACTTCACTGAGATAACATGGTCAACGACTATGACATTGACAATTAAGATCTATTGTGAACTTGAGGATATGTATGTAGTAAAACATAAAGTAAATAAGACATAATTTTTAAGAGGTTCGGCAAGTGTGCCTATGTCATCGGCGCAGTACAGTGGTCCCTCTCCTTATCATTATGAAATTACAAAGTAATAGAAACAATTGATTGTATATCTTCTTCTCTATATCATTTATGAGCTAATAGGCCTTTATATAGGAAAACATATAGGGCACGTTTGTTTGGCCTCTTTAAGTCTCATTGGATTGGACTGTCTTAGGTAGGAGTCCTAGCCCGTGTTTGGTGCAAACAAAGACCGTCTTTAATGAGATTAAGTCGGACTTGCACCGACTAAAAGCTTCACTAGCTGTTCTTAGCTGGTCCCCCTGAAAACTGGCGGATTGCTAATCCCGTCTCTAGCACCTACGTCGTCTGTAAGCATGCATCCCGAATCTCCTTCTTCCCGCGAACCCAGTTACCAAATCATGCCTTCCTCCCTCTTCTTGAGTCACCAAATCTGAAACGACTCTGCCCATTCCGTCCCGTGAACCCAACCCCCTCTTTGCTTCAGAGATGAATTCATTCAATTAAGCTTCCAATAAGCTTAATCCACACCATACACAACACTTCAATTCAAAGATTAAACCTTATAAATCCCAAATATAGAAAAATATCAAAATCTGCAATAAACCTAGAAATCTATTACCTTGGGTTGCTGTGCGCTTCTCCAGAAATATGTAGGCAAAAAACGAAAGACCTCCAGAAATCCACAATGCTCTTCTCCAGAAACCTAGAAATCTATTACCTTGATTTGGGATTTTTGTGAAAAAGAGGGCTATCTCTGGTTAATTAGAGGAACAAGAAGAAAGACTTGTTGGTCTTTGATCCAAATTAGGTGCAAAATGCACAGCTTCCTCCGTTGAAGAAGAAAACAGGGAGAAAAAGGGGAGAAAAAAGAGGGATGAGAGGGAGATGGTGTGTCGGAGAAAACGAGGGAGAATGGTGGAAAAATGGTGGATGTTTCCAAAAAAAAAGGAAGAGATTCCAAAAAGAAAAAAATAAATTAAAAATAAAATAGATAAAATATTAATAGATATAAATATAATATTATAATTTATTAATTAGTCTGCTTCTTAGTCCGACACTGCACCAAACACTTCACTAAGCTAGTCCAGCTTAGTCTAGTCTAAGATAGTCCAGCTTAGTCCCTGAAGCTGGTCCAGTTCGAGACAGTCCGGTATAACAAACGCCCACATAGTTCTCTTTTAAGACCAAAAAATCTTAAAGTAGTACATGCTACATGAGAGTAGCAACATACCTTCAACATTTGTTGGTTGACAAGAACTTCAACATTTATTGGCCGACAAGAAGTGGTACGGTGACTATTTCTTCATGTGAATCATCCACTTTTATAACAAAATCTTCATTTTCCTTTTCCTCAATTATTATGGTTAACAATTATTATTTTTCTTCTCTCTTCTCGAAATATTACCATCCATCTTTGTCTATTCAAACCTGTTAAAGTTCGTTCTCCATTTATTTTTCTTCAACCATTCGGTGAATTGAGTTAATAAAAAATAAAAATAAAAGAAAAAAAATTCCTGATGCACTCATCTATTTACAAGTTTATGCACGGGCCTGGATGCATAATTTGCTTCTCGAAAACTTTCTGCTCAACCATAGATGAGATGGCCTACCAAGTCACCTCAAAGAAGGCGTGAGAATTAAAAGTAAAAACCTCCACTAGGATAGAATTTTTATTTACCATAATTTTCATACTTATGGAAACGGTCTTGGGACGTAGCAAGTTAGCAACAAAAAAAACACTACTTCATGACCACAAAAGAAAATAACGAACTCTAGAAGCCAATGTAGAATATTGCATATACCTTGTCGACTGCATTCACTTTACAAGAGCATTTATAGTCAATTGTTTATGTGCATCATGACGAACATAAGTAAAACTACTGTCAAGATCCGATTTCGATTCCTTACGCAAAATCTTACCACTGACTCGATCAAATTTAGGATCAGCAAGAAATATATTAACCTGAAATTTGATTGATCTCCTTCTGGAAATAATCAACATCATATGGATGTTTTCTGTTGGGAGGACTACGGTGATCTCCTTCCGTCTTATTTCCTCGTGAACGCCTTCTTGTCCAATTCGTAGATTTGGGACAACAAATCCACCATAAAAGGCATTTTATACAGCATCCCGTATTTTCTTATCATCTCATCAACCCTGGAGACATGGAATCTATCAATCAACAAAGCCCTAGCTCAAACTTCTCCATACACCATTTGTTGTAGGAAAAACAACAATTTTCATCTCCATTAGCACTTTAAAATATTATTTCTTTTGATGGGAACTCTGAGTATAATGAAGAAAGTGTGGCCAAGACGGTTGTCCTTGGTACTCTTTGTATGCATGAAGCTTTTTGGTGAGATCGTGCTTTGGTTAAATAGCTAGCTGAGGGTGATCGTAATACTGCTCTTTTCATGCTTATGCTGAGTAGGCATTCCTTTTCTAGAATTACTACTCTTTTAGATGGTGATAGTGTGCTCTCTTCTCCTGTTAAGATTGTTGATCATGTGGTAAACTTTTATCGATCTTTATATAATTCTTTATTCACTCTAAGTGGGAATTGATGATGTTTGTGGTGGATTCCACCTATGGTTAGTGAACATGAAAATTCTGCTCTTTTTTATTTTCCTTCAGTGGATGAAATTAGAAATGCTATTTTTCTATGAACCATTCAAATGCTCTAGGACTTGACGATTTTCCTAGTTCTTTCTATCAGTCATGTTGGGATATTATTGGATTGGATACTAACGCTTTTGTACAAGATTCCTTTAAGCGTGGATGATTATATCTAAATGTTAATTGCAACTTTGTGGTACTTATCCTTAAAGTCAAAAGGACCACCACTATCTTTCATTATCGACTCATTGCACTTGCTCACTTTTTGTCAAGGATTATTCCGAAGATTCTTGCTGATCAGCTCGGGCCTATTGTCACACGTATTATCTCTCCCTAACAGACACCATTTTTGAAAGAAAAAAAACGTATTTCTGATTGCATGGTTTGGTTTCAGAACAGTTCAATTTTATGGACAAAAAAATCTTTGAGTGGTAATGTGTGCATTTATGTAGATATTACTAAGGCCTTTTGATACTTTAAACTGCCATTTTCTTCTCATGTGCTTTTTCGCTTTAGATTTTCTCTTACTTTTGTAGATTGGGTGCATGTTCTATTATAGTCAGCTTGGCTTTCAATTTTGATGAATTGTACTCGTTCTTCACATATTTGGATAGTACATGTCGATACGAACGCGTAGGTGCAAACATAATGTAATTTGAAGTTATAACGAAAGAGTTATAAACGATTGAAGTTGATGACAAAATGGTCCTTTAGTTATTAATCTAGAAGGCTCCAGATTGGTTGGAGCATGAAATGCTGGGATGAAGCCATTTGTGTGGCTGTGATGGAAAGAAGAGTAGAGAAAGGAGAGAAAAGAGAGGGAAAACTGCCCAATGAGAAGGGAAAGTGAGGAGGGGAAATGAGGGAGAGAAAAACCACCCAACCGGATCCCAAGTTTTGAGTGGTCCGAAATCCCATTCTTCAGAGATGTAAGCTTCAACTGAACTGTGTCGCTCTAGTCTTGCATTTTGGTGCATTGTATAGTATATGTTATTGATTGATAGGATTGTGGAATAGTGTTGGAAAGCATATGTGTGTGAATGGCGTACCTGTGTGCATGGCAAGATGACAATTGTTATTTGGCTTATGGTGGATGTGTAGTGTAGTACTTTATGTTTTTTGCTAAAAGTATTTTACGAAAAGTTTAGAGTTTAACAAATGGTGAACTACGAATGGTTTGATCCCCTTTTAGGGTACATAGGCAGTCTAACGAGGAGGTTAGATGCAGCCATAAAGTATACAAAAATTTGCACGTAATTCAAATCTTGAGTTGTGCTTTATGCATATTCTGGAGGTAGGGTATGTTAGATATATGGATACTTGATGACGTTACGTGTCGATCCTGGACATATGTTGGGATCGGGGCGTGATAACTTTTAGTGGTACCAAAGCTTAGGTATTAGGTCTAAGTACCTTTACCTGTGTGGATATTAATAACTGTATCATGGAATTGGTATCGTCTTTGATGACATGGCTATGTTTGTAATTATTTTTGGTATGGTGAATTGAAGTTCAACACTTGCGAACTTGAGGTTAGCGTAGTCTGAGAATTATTGCAATGTTGAGTAAATGGAAATGACAAGGGAAATTTCGAGGATGAAATATTTATAAGGGGGAAGGATGTGAAATCCCGTCCCCATATTTCATTATTTAAAATTACATATTTTGTATTCATATTCGTAGTTTCAATGCTTTCATATTTACGGCGTATATTTTTTTTGGATAAGTAAAAGGATGAAATTACCCCTATTGTATTAAACGGGATTCTTCACAGACGTATTTGATCCTTACATGATTTTCCAGGAATTCTTCACATATTTAGATAGTACGTGTCAATTGTGGAATAGTAATTTGGAGTTATAACAAAGGAGTTATAACTCCAAATGGAATGTAATTTGGAATTATAAACGATTAAAGTTGAGGACAAAATGGTCCTTTAGTTATTAATCTGGAAGACTCCAGATTTGTTGGAGCAAGAACAGCTGGGATGAAGCCACTTGTGTAGCAGTGATGGAAAGAAGAGTAGAGAAAGACAAGAAAAGAGGGGGAAAACCGCCTAATCAGAAGGGAGAGTGAATAAGGGAAAGAAAGGAGAGAAAAACCACCCAACCAGAACCCAAGTTTTGACCCTGTTCTAACCCGACGACCTGAACATAGACCTAGTTCCCTGTGACTATTCTGATGGGTTTTCCGTGGATTTTTCCGACTTTCTTCAACCTCCCATCACCACCAAACCTCACCACAACATCCCAGCGTTCAATTAAAGCCAAAATCGACGAGTTTTCATCTTGATTTCACGAATGACACCTATATGCGTGCCATGAAACCCTAGCATTTGATCCACCATTTCTAAAACGTTCTCCGTTAACCACCACCACCACCCTTAGGTGTCTCTTGAGCCCAGGAACAAACTCCAAACAAGTTTGGGGTCGGTGGAGCTTGGAATTGACGCATTGAGGTTCACCCCTTTTCGGGGTTTCCGACGATTCGAGGGATTTTTCGGCCAGTTGCCAGCCGAATTGGACTTCGACCTAGGTATGAAAATGTTTCTCTCATTGAGTTGTAAATTTCTGTAAAATTTGGTAATTTTTAAAGTTAGTCGGAAAAATTAGATGTCCTAATTTCATATTCGATGCTATTTTAAGCTAAATTAGATGTCCTAATTTCATATTCGATATCCGCTTGATGTGATTTGATTGTTTGAACCTATTTTTATTATAATACACCACTTAATCATTATTTGAATCGATGATCCGACCCTTGGATCGTCAGCAAACTTTTATGTACTATAGTACGTAATATTTGAGACATTAAAAACTGACGGATTGGGAATCCGACGTACGAATCTTCTCGAATTGAATTTCTAAGTTTGTAAAACCAAATGTTGATTGCCACTTGAATTTGTGATTGGCAGAGATATGACCGTTGGATTGCAATGAAATTTTAGTATGTTGTTCTATGAGCATAATGAGGACCTTAGAAAGTTACAGATCTGAAATTAGATGTGTGGATCTTCCGGACCTAATTATGTAGTGTTCTGGACCACACTGTTAACTGAGAGTTGACTTTTGGTCAACATTCTTGAATCGTTTTAAATACTAAAATTAGTACTACGAGAGACTATGTGAAGTCTAGTGGGCATTGGTTAGTAAGTGGCTTGAATATATGTGATATGGTTACTACTTGCTATCGTATTTAGCATTCTTTGTGGTTATCACTTGATTTTATTAAATGTGATTTGACTTTGTATTGAAAACATTTGTGAAATGTGATTGACATGCATATTTGATATGTGGTTTGATTTGCATGATTGGTATGATGTGATGAAATGTGAGGGCCAGTAGTGGACCGTTAACCATTGCCATGAGGTTTGTTTCTTTTGAGCTTGTTTCATATCCCGTTTCATTGTATCATTTCTCACTCTGTTGAACTGTTCTAAATTCAGTACATGTTCTTTGTTTCATTTCGTTGAGCCTTTGTAATTGAACACTTGAGTCATGTTTTGTTTCTTCGAGCCGTTGTTATGTTCCTTGGACTTCCACTCGGTTCCGTTGAGTGATCCGGAATAGGGTTCCACTGGGGTTCCATTGAGTGGTCTGGTTCCTTGCTCTATTTGGATTCCGTTGAGTGGTCTGGAATTTTTCGTGTTCCACAGTTCCGTTGAGTGGTCCAGAATCATATCCTGCCTTGGATTTCATTGAGTGGTTGATAACCATTATACTCCACGATTCCGTTAAGTGATCTGAAATTGTATCCACTCGGATTCCATTGAGAGGTCCAGAATCCCTTCTACTCTGCAATTCCGTTGAGTGGTCTGGAATTGTATCTTGGTTTGGATTCCATTGAGTGATCCGAAATGCCGCTAGGTATTTTGGTTCTGTTGAGTGGTCCAGAACTTGATGTTGTTGGATAGATGCAACCATAAAGTATACAAAAATTTGTATGCAATTCAAATCTGGAGATATGCTTTGTGCATATTCCGGAGATGGGGTATATTAGATATACAAATACTTGATGACGTTACGTGTCGATCCTGGATATATGTCGAGATCAAGGCGTGACATGACGAGTTCAATTGGTGCAGTTTGTTTATCAAAGTTATTTTTTGCATAGTTTCTCAGTATGTTTGTGGCCAACTTACCTTTTGAAGCATATTTCTACTTGTGCAAATAACTTTATTTGGTCTAGAGGTTTGACATCCCATTAATTGGTAACTGTTAAATGGAATATGGTGTGCACACTTAAAACGTCTTAACCTTCGTGATTTAGCTACTTTGAACATAACGGCTTTGCTCAATTTTGATTGGATGCTTTACTATCTTTTGCTTTATAGGGTTCTTTTGCTCGTCAGCATTTTCACCTTGCACCTTGCAAAAAATAAGATATCTATTGCATTATTCTATGTGGCATGGTCTAAAGGGTGCTTTACCTGTTCTAACTAATGGCAGTCGTTAGATTAGTGATGATGGAAGGTTAGTTTTCTATATGAAATGGTCTAAAGGGTGCTTTACCTATTAGATGACCCATGTGGGTTATCTTAAAGTGTGTCCTAGCTCGTGAAAGCAGCGAGAAGTTTTGACTAGACAGAACCACTAAACAAAATAAACTTGAAATAATGGCGTGAAATGCATTTGTATGAACAAAACTTTGATGTAAGAAGTTAAGCTCTTGAAGTGATAATTCCAGTAGCAAGATCCCAAAGTAGCATTTTAACCCTAAATATAATTAGAGCATGGTGGTCCAATTTACAACCTTTGACAAGGGAAGCCAAATAATAAAACTAAACTTCACAATCTCCCCCTTTGGCTTTCCTTGACAAAATAACCCAAACCTATAACTAAATTCACTCCCCCACACTCAAGAGAACCCAAAGAACGAATCCTACAAATAAGTACTCTTGACAAGAACAAGTGAAAGTTACCAAGGTTAAAGCAATTGCAAGGAATGTAGATTGATTGTGACATGATTTTTTTTCCTCATTTTGTCATGGCAAAGACAAAGGATTTAAAATAAATGATATGCCCATTTAATTAAACAAAATAAATGATATGTCAATTGAGCTCATAAAAGAAATGTCTAACCACAAACGAAAGGCCAATAAGAACAAACAATCAAGATTAGGCACAAGGTTTACAATATAGCATGGCAACACAAGAAAGACTGATAGATGATTTTGCAGTAATAATTAGAACAATCCAAGAACATAAGTACAATATGAGCAAGATAGACAACGCAAACCACAAAGGTACAATTCTCGATGCCAAGACATTTAAAGCAAGTAAATTGTTCAAAAATAACCACAACAAAGACTTACACTAGGAATATCTCAATCAAGGTACATCAGAAGAAAGGTTCAAAAATAATAAAGCCCCAAAATATATCAAGTTTGCCTAATAAAAATTTGAACTCCCCCATAATTTGTACTCTCCTAGACAATAACTCCCCCATAAACCTAGAAGTCTACATACTAAGTGGCGGCAACAGATTGGAAATATAAAAATTTGCATAAAATACACAATGCAAGGATAACAAAAGCACAAGGAATAAAGAATTAGCAATAGATCATATAAGCATATCAAAGCAAAGTGAAGCAACGATTAAGCACAAGTAAGTGAACCAACTCCCCCACAAATGATGCATGTGATACGAATAAACTTCCCCAGAAATCAAGATCATGGCTTGAAACAAGCATTAATAGTCAAAACCTTAAAATATTTCACTTTTTGACCAGGGACAGTGACTCAACAGAAAAGGAAGATGTCCAATTACAAATTGTTTTGTGCAAAAGCAAAAAACAATGTACCCAAAAATATTTGTGCAAACACATAAAAAGATGGAGAACATGATGACCCCTTTGGACAAAGGAACAGTGGGTTCCTGATAGGATTGATGGTGGCAGACTTCTGTGTCATAGCGACAAGTGAACAACTTATAAGGGTGCATACTAGCAGTGGAGGTGAAAGTGAAACTCTAGATATGTTAGAGAAGGTAAATGCCTAAGATACCAAGAAGAAATCTAAACCGTAGAAGCGACATGAACGGTTGAGATGAGGAGATTAAAAACGTAAAGTGCAATGACGTACATGCCCTTAAAAATCTTCACTTTTCTAACAAGAACTAGTGACTCGTCAGAAGAGGAAAGTGTCCAATTTTGAAAACAGATAATGCAAGATCTTACAACAATAAAATTAACTAATCCAAACACCGCACAAAAACCATGATAGATCATAGGAGAACAACATGATCTTAGCACCAATAAGCTGCAACTAACCAAACAATCCACAAAGAAGAGGAGTGAATGAACAACTCCAATATATATGCTTCCATGAGAAGGAACCAAAAATAAGTAACGACTTGAAATTAAACATGCAATGCAATTCTTAAATAGCATGTCTTTAAGGTCACACATGGATAGTAAAGCATAGACTAACACAAGTTCATCAGTTAAGTCTTCAGAATCATCCAACACAAGTTCATCATCATTGAGATGACCTTTTTGCACTAAAGCAATATGAGCAACACTTGTACTTCATCATCTAATGACTAGTCAGATAGTTGAGAGTGCTCAGTATCACTATTACTTGAAGGTTCTGTCTTAGCTTTATCTCTTGTGTAAATTGGTATTTTCATGTTATTGGAACATGTAACAACATAATGACCAACTCCATAACAACTAAAACATGATCCAAACATACTTAAGATGATGATTTCTATGATTGAAAACATTTCCTTGTTTCTTTCCGAAGAATGGGTCCCCGCTCCTTTTAACATCACTTCCTTTGTTCTTGAGAATTCTTCCAAATTGTTTGACAAACAAAGCCAAATCCTCTTCAGGAGATAGATCATTTGATCTCTTAGTAGCTTTAGCTTTTGGAATCCCATGGAAAGCAACATCATTCCCTTTTTTTTTAGTCTACATCTTCTATGTCAGTGAGGAGATAATCAGTAGTGTGATTGGATCCCAAGCATCTAGAAAGATTTGAAACTTCTCATTCATGTGGCATAGTACGACCCATGTGCAAGAGCTAGTAACATGATCACTATCCATGGTGAGATTCCACCCAATACCAATAAACCCTATAGATCATTATTTGTGTATCTAGAGCATCACTGTATATCTAGGCCGAATATTTTGCAAATAAAGATTTAACTTTGCACATTAGACTAGTCAAATGAGCTAGTCAACTAGTTACAAGTTAGTCAGTGACAAAAAATGCAGTTGCAAGAACAAAACCTAACTGACCAATATGTTCAACTAGTCAGAGTCTGCCCAGCTTAGTTTCACAATGATAATTCCTAAACATGAACACATTTACATATCAGTTCATTATGCAAACAACAATGACAAAGCAATTATGAATTAAAGTATGTTAGATTGACTAGTCAAGCTCACCAGTCAACTAAATACATATTTGTCAGTTAATCAAACGCAAATCTGCAAAACAAACTTAGTTCACTACAAGTTATCATAGTCAACGACAATTCAGTTCATTGCTCATAATATACAGTATAGACTTAGTCTCTTAACACATATCAAATAACAATTCATAGGATGCATGAAGCATATGCAAGTAAATAAGATATGTGAACAAGTTTAAGAGACAAAGAACGCAAGAAGTTTTTGGCCGAAAAAACACACCTATGGGTTAAAAAACCGAGGACTCTCCATTAAGTCCAATCAACTAGTATAATCAACATTCTTACAAAGTACCACGCCAAGCTCAATTCCTAGGCCTAGTCTGCGGAGCAGCTTTACCTTTTGTGCAACCTTGCCTTACACAAAATGGCTCATTCGGTCTTCACGAAGTTGTAGCTCCTTCAAAACTCTTCACCTTGTGGCATCGAAATAGTGTTGTCTCCAATTTTCACAAAATGGCAGCTTATCCTGAACTCTTCACCTTTTGGCGCCGAGACCAACACATAAACTATGTATATGATGATATGGCAATGATATGCAGATCTGGATTCAAATGTTCAGTCAGTTTCTCAAGTCAAACTGTTGAAAGAAGAAACTGACGAGAATCTAAAGAATGTGTTC
Source organism: Pyrus communis (assembly GCF_041283825.1). Classification (NCBI taxonomy): domain Eukaryota; kingdom Viridiplantae; phylum Streptophyta; class Magnoliopsida; order Rosales; family Rosaceae; genus Pyrus; species Pyrus communis. Next base: position 12,014,866 of record NC_142573.1, read on the forward strand.
AATTTAAAGATTTGAAACTTAAAGAACTTGACCACCAAATTAAAACAAAACCACGAAGTCAATGCTACCCTAATATGCAGTGATTAGCTATTTGATGCATGAACATGGTTTTGTGGTTAGGGTTTCAATGAAGAACACAAGAGGTAGCTCAAAGCTAAAATCAACTCTTTTCTAAAAAATGTAAAACTCCTAGCCAAACAAGTGAGCATATAAAACAAATTTAAGAAGAAATTTCAAAGATAGATTTAGAAATATTCAATGAAGAACATTACCCATAAAATAGCTTGATACTCCTAGGAGGTCTGGGATAGAGATGAAAAATAAAGTTTTAAAAATTTTTCAATCTCAAATCCCAAAAACCAAATGAACCCTAGCTTGATCTTTATAAAGAGGCTTGATGTTTAAACAAGAAAGGGGACCAGAAAAGCCACGTATCATGTGCAAAATCAATATGGAAAGATCTAAGGTTGAAAAATCATTTTCAAGTAAAAGCAGTTAGATGACCTATGTAGGTTGTCTTAAAGTGTGCTCAACTCGCGTGAAAGTTGCAAGAAGTTTTGACTAGATAGAACCACTAGACAAAATGAACTAAAAATAATGAAATGCATTTGCATAAACAAACCTTTGATGTATGAAGTTAAGCTCTTGAAATGATATTTCCAGTAGCAAGATCCCAAAGTAGCATTATCCCAAAGTAGCATTTTAACCCTAAATCTAACTAGAGCATGGTGGTGCAATTTACAACATTTGACAAGGGAAGCTAAACAATAAATCTAGACTTCACATTTATTTTTAGGGGTGTGATATCCACACACCTCTCACACACCTTTTTAATTTTCGACCGTCAGATCGGATAAATTGAAGATTAACGGACAGAAATTATCAAGGGATGTATGAGAAGTAAAATGGGGTGTGTGGATAGCACACCCCTATTTTTATCGCTCTTTTTATTTAATAAAATTACATAGATAGGGGACATGGGGTCGTTCTATCGAGGAGTAAACACTTTCTAATTGCTCTAAGCGGGAAAGAAGTAGCCTACTTTGTAGTTGATGGCTAAATATTGGGGTCTTGATTCTTTCTAACCATCTTGTGCGAGCTTAGAGAGTAAGACTACTATGGTAGACCAATGATCAAGTCATATGTATAGCTAAATTCGGGTAATCCTTTATCATCCTTTTACGAAGAAAAAAAAAATCGATGTGACTTGAGTCGAAAACAAAACAAAAGCATACAGTTGATCACAACACACAATGGAAATTTTGGAAAATGGCCATTTAGATTTGAGTGAAAAAATCAACGTGCTATTAAGTTCGGTCCTGTTTTACCTTTTTAGACTGGTATTTTTTTTTTAATATTCATTTTACATGTTTTTAAATATATTATAGATAAATTAAAATTTTCAAATTTTATGCATCTTTCTATTTGAATTTGTATTTTTTATTTTTTGAATATTTGAACACTGGCTTATTTTCAACAAAGAAACTAATATTCAAACATAAACCCACCAGCAAAACATATGACCTAACTCAAAAAATAAATACATGAATGGATAGTTACTTATAAGCAAGATATAAGACTAACTAAAACGCACAAAAACATAATATACTTACAAGTAAGGCACATTAATCTGTAATATAGGTTCATTATTAAAAAGAAATAGTCGTACAAGAAGATAAATATAATTAACATGTGAAACAGGTTGATTATAAAAAATAAAATAAAAAATCTATGCATGAGGTTTAGAGCTTTATTTATAATTTCTAATATTCTATATGTACAAATATTAATTTAGTCAACTCTTGAGTTGATCGATGAATCTATTGATTCAAAACCATGGGATGGGTAAATTTCACAAATGATTAATTGATTTTTTACTTATGTTACTCTATTTTTACTACCATCGTCTATACTATTGATGAATCAAATATTTTCAATTGAATTTATCATTTCAATTGGTTGGTATTTTTGTTTATCCTCGTATCTTCAAAAATTAAAACATAAAGAAGTGCTTTAGAAACTTATGAGATTAGACCTATTTCAATAAAATAGACTATTCCTAATAATAACTTACAAAATTGACTTAAATCAAATTTTCTTTGAAAGCCGCATGTTTTAAAGGCTTAAAAATAATTTACCCATCTTTTTAAAAGTCTAGAATTGTTTATTCTTTACTTATAAAAAGACTTGACGTTATAGTTTAAATTGGATTGCGTAATTCTCATTGTTCGATATCTCATCAAGAACAGCTCGAACTCATCTCTGCACCTCTAAAATAAATATGGCAGCAATCAAATATAACACTTTAGATGAAAGAGATTGCTCGACAAACACTCGATATCGGCTCGAGTGGTTCACAAGGCGAGCTCGAGTTGTTCTCGAGCAACCATGGAGCTTGAATGCAAATAGCTATATAGGGCCAACCAAGTCTTTTTCACATGTAAACAAATTTAAAATTCTAAAATTTTGAAAAGAAGGGCATAAAATTTTGAACCTCTAAGAAGGAAACGTTTTCAAATTTCTCAGCATAAATCATTACCAACATCACCGATATTGTTCTCAATTTAACCACATATTACTAGACTTGGGGTTTTTAAAAGTTAACCTCCTAAATGTAAGTTGTATATTATTTCATTATATTTTTTAATGTGGGACTCTATACTCCAACACCCCCTCGTGAATAATCCCACACAGGGTCACACCAAAACCAATTCCCACATTAGGAACTACTTAATTCATTATACGGAGCTAACATAACTTTTCAAGAGTCTGGTCATTCACTAGATCCAACATAACTTTTTGAAGACCCAGTCATTATTCAACCCCCTAAACTGAAGTTAGCGCAACTTTTCAACTTAAGGAAGCATATTCAAGTTTTGCAAATTAGGGCTATGATGTACCAAAGAATAACCTGCTTTTAAGCTCAGCATGACCCATCACTAACATTGGACTCGTTTGGATGTGCTTTTAAAATAACTGAAAGAGCTTTTGGTGAAATTGATCTTGAGTTCAAAAAGCACTTGGAAGAAGCACTTAAAGTGTTTTTTCAAGATTCACTTGAATTTTTACTAAGGATTGATTTCAAAAACATTTCCACCAAAAGCGCTTTTAGTCATTTTAAAAGCACATCTAAACGAGCCAATTATCTATATTGTCTCCAACTTAACCATCTATTACTAGGTTTGGAGTTTTATACTAAAAGTCATTGGTGATATTAGAAGTTAACCTCCCACGTATATAAATTGTGTATTATTTTGTTATATTTTCGATATGGAACTTTATCCTCCAATAAGAGTTTTCTTTGAACAAGAAATAAATTTTCATTCCTAGTGGTGAATATCTTTTGTGAGAAAGAGTCCGTGTACGCGTTTTCTTTGGATTAGGAATTTTCTTTTGACTTAGAAATCGCAACATAATTATTTGAATTAGAAATCACAATGCAACATAATCCTCTAAATTAGATAAATTATAAATCTCAACGCAACGAATCATCTGAATTAGAAATCTCAACGGAATTCTTTGAATTAGAAATCACAACGAAAATTATTTATAAGGTATAAAACTTAAAGCGTTTGAATAAGAGTTAAATAAGATAGAACAGACATAAAACCGGACTACAACCGACTGCTCTGATAGTGTATAAAATAAGAAAGGTGATCAATACACCAAAAAGAAAAATCTAAAGTGTAGAAGGAATAGTCACCTATACAAACTAGGAAGGTAATCTCCTAAATTTAACTACAGGTCCTTTATAACAAGATGTTGTGAGTGGATCTCAAAGGCATCCTCTTGTTACATGATAGTGCATAACACGGATTTCTTCCTCAACCAAAAGTTGGAGTTCTCGCCCTAATTCTCGCATTGAAAGTCAGATGAAGTAAATGTGGTGGGGAAGAAAGATGCAGGTGGGGAAACAAGAAAAGTAGAAGAGGAAAAATCACTCGTCCGTACCACGCGGCAGCTCCCGAAGCTAAAGGCCATGGCCACTATGTCCCCCACTGAGACAATGACATGTAAACAAAGGACTCAGGTCCTCTCCTGAGCCGTTGCCAACGGGGCCTAGGGATCAATTGATCCCAGCCCTTCAAATTCATCCTGCGGCCAAGAACGGCCAAGCGGCTTTCAAAATTTTAATTTTGCAAAACCGATTTGATATTTAATTTTGCAGCCTCACATAAAAAAAAAGGCACACTTTTCTAGGAAAACGTATCATATATTGTGGAGACAGAAAATCCAAAGCTGCAGCTATCTTAAATTTTAAAAAAAAAATTCTGACTTTTTTGTATCTGTATATATGGAATAATATTGATAGATTAAATTTTATGAATTAATTGACATAAAAGTTTGTAGATTAAATTAAATTAAATTATAAGAATTGTTATTAACATTTTAAAATTTTTATTTTATATTTCAAATTTTTACATTTATGAGAAATGTAGAATGATATTTTTGAAGTGATAATAACATTTGCCTAAATGTTTTTTTTTTTTTCAAAAAAGAGTATATTAAAGACGGATGAAAATGTCTACATCCTTAGCTAGACTGTTAAATAAAAAATCTGGAACGATACAATCCTAGATAAAAGCACGACCCATCTTAAAAACGGATGAAAATGTTTACATCCTTAGCTAGACTGTTAAATAAAAAATCTGGAACGATACAATCCCAGATAAAAGCACGATGCTCCTTAAAAACACACTTAGCCATCTAATGGCCAGCACAATTGCTCTCCCTTGGTACAGAGGTGAACATCACCGACGTCAACCTGCGTGCTAACTCTTAATTGACGTCTTTACTTTTTATTTATAATATTATTTAATTTGCAAATTTATTTCATAAATTTAGTCTATTACTCATCCTTTAGTTTTAATGAATTTTTCTGTCGTGTAGACATTGAGAGACAGGGCGGCAAGAAGGAGCAGCTATCCGGACCCCAGTGGAGACACAGTGAGGTCCTTCCCCCGTTTGGCCTACACTACGCACGTGGGACCATACAGAGGTCATACGTGGGCCCACACTCATGTGAGTATTGCGCAGAGGCAGCTTCTGTAGAGCTGCAGAGCCAGTAGCACCAACAGAGTTGCAGTCATAATAAAGAGCAGAAAACTCTGTCAGAAGACTCAGAGGGTAGAGAGAGAAAGAAGAGAGAGAAAGTGTGTCATCACACATCATCACAGCCATTGAATTAGTTTCGCCCCATGCATATAAACACCCTGCAAAAACCAATGGATTAACCAAAATCTTCAACTCTACATAAACACACAATTTTTACCTCGTCTCCAAAATCTCCAAACCTTTGTTATTCCTCTGCCCTTTTTTTATCTTGTTTTTCTTCATCTTGGTAACATTTTAGGGTTTTAGTCCTTTATTTTTTGTTGGTTTTTTTCCTTTGAAAAAGTGAAAATGATGAGTGGAAATCCAAGTAGTGCAGCAAGAAATAGGTATCCTTTCACAGCAACTCAGTGGCAAGAGCTAGAACATCAGGCCCTAATCTTCAAGTACATGGCCTCCGGAGTCCCCATCCCCAATGACCTTGTCTACCCTTTCAAAAGAAGGTTGGACTCCTCCGTTTCCTCAAGACTCTTCCCCCATCACCCCAGTAAGTTTTTTACTTGATTTTTAAATAAAAAGTTCACTCTTGTAATTTATTTTACATTTTTTTTTTTTTGTAATTTTGGGTGTCTAAGGTAACTGTGTGGGTGTGTGCAGTGGGATGGGGGTGCTATGAGATGGGATTTGGCAGAAAAGTAGACCCAGAGCCAGGAAGGTGCAGAAGAACAGATGGCAAAAAATGGAGGTGTTCTAAGGAAGCGTATCCAGATTCCAAGTACTGCGAGAGGCACATGCACAGAGGCAGAAACCGTTCAAGAAAGCCTGTGGAAGTTTCCTCTTCTTCTTCTGCATTATCATCTCCTACTGCAGCATCCACAGCAACAGCTGAGCACCTTTCTTCTCCTTCTGCCACCTCACCATCATCATCTTCCCTCCACAGAAACCTCTGCAAAACCTCCTCTTCCTCCTACACTCTCACTCCACTCTCCTCATCAATCTCCACTCAACAAACCCACCAGTCAAATTCATCTCTCTACCCTTTCCTTAATTATCCTTATTCTTCCTCCTCTTCCAGTTCTGCCCCTCAGCTTTTTCTGAACTCTGCATCTTATTCAGATAAAGATTACAGGTTTGTGTTGATAACTTATGCAAAACCAAAAAAAAACCCATTATTTATTTTGTCTTGTTTTTCAAAATTTTCCTAAAGTTTTGATCTTTCTTATAGCTTTGTTTTTTAAGCAAAACTAAATCAAACCCATCACTTATTCTTGTCTTGTTTTTTCAATTTCTCTCATAGTTTTGAACTTTTTGATAATTTTTTGACAGGTTAGTGTATTAGTTATAAGCTAAGCCAAATAAAACCCATGATTTATTTTGGTCTTATTGTTCATTTTTTCTCGTAAGTTTTGATCTCTCTTTTGTTAAATAGGTATCTTCAAGGAGCAAAGGAAGGTGTGGATGAGCTAGCTTTCTTTCCAGATTCTTCAGCAGATGAAAGAAACTTATTAATGAATTCCTACAGAGGCTACTCCCCCACCCAACAATCACAGGAGGACCAACAGCAACATTGTTTTGTTTGGGGGACTGATTTCAAATCAGTTAAAACAGAGAAAGAATCAGCAGCAGCAGCAGCTGAATCCCAAAAGTCACTCCACCACTTCTTTGGAGAGTGGCAGCAGCCAACCAAGAGCTCTGGAGACACCTGGCTTGATCTTGCTTCCAATTCTGGAGGTCCTAATGGTAAATTCGATTTACTTTCTGGTCCCAATACTTCTCATTATTCATCTCTTCGGTTCTTTAATTTGAAACAACTGTCCTTTCTGGTGGTGCAGATGGTTAATAATAAAGTGTTTCATTTGTGGAGACTTAATTTTGAAGGCCAAAGGAGTACTTGCCGTCGGTGGGTCATTGGACTTTTTCTAAATTCAGCTGGTGGCTAGGGAGCGGCCTTTAATTTGTTGCTGAAGAGTGAAGGCTTTGTGAGTGAGTGAGTGATTGTGTGAGTGAATAATGTAGGGCCCCATGCACACAGGAGCATTGCTGTCTTTTGCTTTGTTTGATATATTTCATCATCATCATCTTCTTCTTCTGCTTTCCATCCCTCTGAGAAACATGTCTGATATTTATGGACACTTGCTTGTTTGACCGGAAGCATTTTGAAATGCTATATGATATGGGGCCTCCACCCCACTCCACTCCAGGGGAACATTGCAATGAATTGGCTCTTTTCCCACTTTTATCTATGGGACCCTTTGTGTGTTTTTCAAAGGGTCATCATTATTTGATTTATATTTAGTAACTTTGTTTTTAATCATCGAAACCTTATGTAACAAAACTCGTAAAAATACAAGTTAAAGAACAACATGGATGTGATTTATAAGAGAGGCATTATCGATTTAATTGATAAAAGACAACTAAAACAACTAAATGTTGTTAATAATGGATTGTTAATCCGTCTTTCTAATATCTTTCTCATCCATCATACGATAACGGTGTCCTTTCTTTTCTTGAATCTCATGGCCATTATATTACTTTTCCAATGTCCAAGCTACACACTTGGATTGGATCATGTGAGTGAGCGAGCTGTTAAACAACCGTTTTTTCTCATGGATCATCAGATGACATATCTTGGTCTGCTAATTGTCTGCATGAGAGAACATTAATTAAACATCCCTTTGTCATACATGAGAAGGGATTTGATGACACAGACCCGAGCACTTCTAGCGATGTTTGACACAAAAATTTAAAATTGATTATGAAATTATAAAATCACTATCATGTGTTTTTATAAAACATTTCGGATTTAAACTATAAACTTTGTCCTACTTCGAACAAAAACGTTTATGAGCAAAATACCGACTACAGAAAACGGATCCTAATGAGTTTTGTATGCTTAAACTCGCTTATTTTGGTTGGTTGTTTACCAAGTTTCTTCATCTTCTTTGTTGACTCTGTTTTGGGTTGATCTTCTGGACTTGCTTTTTATTTGTTGGGCCTAGGTTTCCCTTTGGGGCGTTCCCTTAGGTTTTTTGGGTCACGCCTACGCGGACAGAAATTCAACTTGAGTGAGCAGTGTGAAAGTTGGTAATATAAAGTCTAACGTAACATGCGACATCCCCCACCTCTTTATTGTAAGTAATATCGTTTATTTCAAAAAAAATTAAATAAATAAATAACATAATATGTGATGCTGGTAGTGTAGTGTGCAATTCCTTTGCACTCAAGAGGGAATCTCCTTCTGCTTAAACTAGAGTACTTACCATTTCCAACTCTTTGGTTAAAACCTAAAATTTTTAACTCAGAAAATTTAGGTTTTAGCTCAGAAACAGTTTTTTTTACTAACACGAGATTGAATTTAAGCTAAACTTTTTTTTGGTAACTTTTTTCAAAATTGAATTTAAGTAGATTATTATTTTTATGAATATTTTAATCTAAAAATATTTGGGTTTGACATATTTGACCTCAATATATGTAAAATTTTAATATAGCCCAAATTTTAGGTTTTAACGCAAAACATATTTTAGACTCAACCACTGAAAAAGAATTGTGTTAGTTTAAAACCTAAAGTTTGGTGAGCCAACTTTTTAACCCTGCCTAAATTCTGAGTTAAATTTGTCCAAATTTTAAGTTTTAATCCTAAACTTATTTTGTCCAACCATTGGACAAGGATTGGATTCCTTTTTAACCCAAGAATTAGAAATGCTTTTAAGATGGCTAAAGCAGTTTACACCCAAGAGGGAATCCCTTGTGCATAAACTAGAGTATTTAGACATAGATCGTCTGGTCAAAGAATAGAAGTCTTAACATAACGTGACATCTTGGTTTGGGTTTCATATTATGATGGAGCATCGCATCCCTTAGATGGGGAATATTTAGGATGGAGTGTTTTAAAAGCACACCAGATGCTCCTTCAAGAATCAAAGGTCTTGGCATTCAGAAGACTAGACAAAACACAAATGCACTTGATATGGCCAGACTATGTTTTTCCAATTTTCGGTTGAGAAAATGGGCAAAATTTGGCCAGTCAATTCCAAGTTACAACTATGGAAACTGTCATATCATATCCAACAAACCATATTCCGTTCACATAGCCCACATTGTCCTCCGTGATGAGTCATCTTCCACAGATTGGTGCCCACTGCCCAGTTCACAGCTATTGCATGGAAACTGGGTAGCTGCCTTCTTTCTCATCGCGAGATGAGCCCTTCATCGTGCTCCATGGAAGCAAGCAAGCAAGCAGGAGTATCACTCAGAATAGATCTTCTCATCGCGAGATGAGCCCTTCATCGTGCTCCATGGAAGCAAGCAAGCAAGCAGGAGTATCACTCAGAATAGATCATCGTTGCCTTCCCTTTTCTCTTGCGCTGATCTACAACTTCGAACGTTAACATAATAGAGAAAAGAAAAAGTCGATGACCAGCATATCCTTGGTAAAACGAGGGGATGGCAGTGGTTCTTCCACAATGTAGGCACAGAGCAAATGGTATGAAGACCTCTTAAAAAATCTGTACCACCGGACTCAACATGTCGCGCTGAACACAAAACCAGCTGCAAATTGATAATTCATTCACCCAATCCATGTCCGTGACAATCAATTAATAAGGTAAATCAAACAACCATTACATATCTTCCTCCAATACAGCACAATGCATCAAGGAAACTATCATGAACCGGGAAAACAAGAACAGTAAATGTTTGAATAAGGCTCCCCATCCACAAATATATCTTCTGGGAACATGACACATTTAAATCAGATAAACCCAGTTTCCGCAGCAAAGGTTGAGTCTGTAAACATTTTTTCCATAACTAGGAATGTATACATGAGAAGACTCCAATGCAGAGTGAGAAAAATAAGAAGGTTCAGGCTGAGAAACATGAAAAATCAAACTCACATCTAATTCCATTTCAATGAACATAACATATGTAATTCACATCTTGCACTCGCATGTTCAAGCTGAGAAACAATTTAGGAACCGGAAACTGCTATGAACAATTCAACTTTGCAGGAAGCAATAAAACTGGGTACGGAACATGTATTTTCCATTGTACCAGGATCAACACATGCATCTTGCAGTGTTTTCATGTCCAGGCTAATTTCTGACAATATACTTAGCTGCTACACTTCCTACTTCAATGGTGGCTGATCTCCTAAACATATTCAAAACAAGCTGTTCCCCTACGTATATACAAAACAAACCTCTTTTCAGGCATGCATCAGATGCAGCTAGTTCCAGTTTCTGAAGTGAAATTGCTATGAAACATTTTTCAAATACTACCAGAAAACAAAAATCAGACTTTCTAGCAATTACTCCTAAGTCCTAAGTCTAGCATTGTCATGCAGAAGTCAACCGCACCGTCGACAAATGTACCATAGTGAGACCAATATATCAAGATATCAATAGTCAAGACAACAATTGGATATATTCATGCAAAGAGAGAAATTTAGATATTATAATTGCAGTTCCTACCATTAGAAAACCAGATATCATCGTAAAGTGAGAAAATCAGATATTGTCATGTAATTCTCCATGATTTCTACAATGTTATACTGTCAGAAAGTCAAAAGTTAGCAGGGACAAAAATAAAGGGCAGTAGCTCAAGACACAAATCCTAAAATGGTTTCTTGTGCTTTAAATTATAAGCCGTGTAAACAAGCTAAGGAACAAAAAAAAAAATCAACATAAAAAGAAAGAAACATGAAGAAAATTTCAAGCAACAATAACACATTTACAGAGCAACTGGAGGAGGCCGATCGGAGCAGCCACCAATCCCCCATTCCATTTGCAATCCATATAGATCTGTCTGTGATTCATACACTGCCGCCCGTTCACCAAAGAAAATTCAGTAAAAGCCCCAGTATGATGTGCTCAATCGAAGAACTTCCAATGCAATGCGCTCAGCGAAACAAAAGAATTTGCGTGAAATCTGATACCAAAATATTCAAGAACAAGTCCCATATCTATCCTTGACTTTTAGAAACTGTCTTCTCTTGAAAACCAAGAACCCAATTACCCCAATCTGAAGAATAGAAGCGGTACCAACAAATATCAGCCCAATCTTCTTCCCAGCGTTGTACTTGTGCCCTCGCTGGGGCGGCAGAGGATGTCCACGACGATCAGGCTTCTGCCCCTTATATGGTGGGGGAGGAGGCCTCTTCGAATCATTATTGGAACTGATCTGTTTTGCAGGCCGATCAGGTGGCAGGGGAGATTCTGATGGGGATGGCATGTTCGGAGATTCTGGAAGAGGCGGTGGGTTTGGAGGCGGGGTCGGAGATTCGGGAGGTGGCGGTGACAGGGTCGAAGATTGCGGAGGCGGTGGCGATGGTGGCCGTGGGAGTGGCGAAGATGGTGGCGGTAGGGGTTGCGAAGATGGTGGCGGTGGGGGTTTCGAGACGGTTCCATTTTGAGATTGAGACTGGACGAGAAGAGTACAGTGGCTAATACAAAACCACAAAACCACAAAGACTAAGCTTGAAAATGGCAGCTCCATCAAAACAACAACCACAGGATTCGCACTCTCAAGGAAAATTAGGGCTTGGATTTTGTTTTCCAGAGAACTCTCGCATCTGGGTCTAACCCAAAATTCCAAATTTCCTTCTCATCGGCTCTGAATTCAAAGAACAAAAGAAAGGGAATACCTTACGGATTCTGAATCTGAGCAGTTTTCGAATCAGTTTCCTCTTCCTTTCACAATTTGACCAAAAGGGTCAAATGGGTTCGGCCCCAAATGCTCGATTTCGTCTGCCTAGGGCCTGCCTCAGAAATCTGGGTTCCTGATAGATATGGTCCCCAGAGGTCTAGGGTTTTTTGGGGATCAACTCAATTGATCTTGTTCCAATCCGGATTGCGATTTAACCTTCATCAGAATAAAAACTAATAGGTCAAATGGTGGATTGGTCGGAATTGCTTGATTGCAAGTTCAAATTAGTGGCAGAAAGGAGAAGGCTTTTGGGCAAAAGGAATCATACGTGTTTGTGAGTTTGCTGTCGAGAATTGGAAGGATGAATCAAATGGGCAGTTGGAACGTATAGTGGGGGAAGAGTGGGCTCTTTTTTTTTGTGATATTCGCCACCTTCTCAGAAACAGAGAGGGACAGCGAAGGAGGAAGAGAGAGAGTCTACGCGGGCTTCAACGGTTGGGCTAATTTTGGTGAATGATTGCCTAGGAAGAATCTTTAAGCTGTTTTTCTCAGCGAGAGAGAAAGAGTTAGGACTGTCTGTGTGCGTAGCTTTGTGACTTGTCCAATGGTGTGCTATCGTGAAGTTGGCGAGAAGAAAAATAATTTCAGAGGAAGGAGGATTCTCCTCCTTTTTAATTTCTCTCTTCTTCCTCTCTTCTTATTTAAACAGTTATGGTTTAACTACGTCAACATTTTATATTAATTTTTTATAAAGATAATAAGACAAAAAATAATATGTGAGAGAAAGAGAGGGAAGAGAATGAAAATAAGAAGGAAAAGAATCCTACTCCTTAAGAGAGACCTATGCAAAACTTACTAGTGTCACTTTGACTTACCCAATTAAGATGTGTGTAGTCAAACTCAGATTTAAGAGAATTTTAAAGGATTTTAGAATCCATTCAAATCTAGGTATAGTCAATTAAAAGATTTTAAATGATTTTAAAATTCATCCAAATCTAAGTGTATTAAAAAAATTAAGATTTTGGAGGATTTCATTAAGTTGTGGATTTTATGGGATTTGAGAGCAAGAATTATATATAACCAAAACTAAAAAGAATCCAACCTCATCCCCTAGGATTTCAAATCCTTTTCCATCTGAGCAGTCCTCAAATCTCTACCAACCCCAGCCACACACAGGTAACCACCATATACTTTGGTGGAATCTCACCCCCTTAGATTTCAAATCATTTTCCATCTGGGCAGTCCTCAAATCTCTACCAACCCCAGCCACACACATGTACCACATCGTACGTCTGTGGCAAAAGGGCAGTCGGTGGTGTAGTGTTCAAAAGCTCACCAAAGCTATGTTGATCTATCAATTGAGAAAGAGATGGAGTCATGGTTGTGTGAAAGAGGATCCGAAAAAGAAGGGGATAAAGTGGCTATCGAGTAAAATAGGGCAAGGGGAAAGATTTTTCCCCTTTTTTTTTTTCAATAAAAAAATTATATAAAAATCCACCAAAATCTACAAACTAGATTTATTCAAATTCTTTAAAATCCATATGAATTTTGTAGGAGTCTTAAACCCTCCTAAATCCTATCAAATCTATCATTTTTAAAATTCTTTAAAATCTTAGTTTGACTACAACCCCCCTAAAAGTTTATAACTTGAGAGCTGAGACCCCTTTAGACCAAGTTTATTAATTGAGAATGCTTGGCCAACTTCAATAATTGGTGTTAAAATTTTTAACTTTAATCTGAAAAATTTTAGTTTGGCCCAAAAAAAGTTTTGCTCCTTCAATGATTTTAACTTAAAATTAGCCCAAAAAAATTAAATATAATTTTGTGTGGATATCTTTTTTTTTTTTTTTTTTTTTTTTAAGAACATCTTAATTTATAAATATGAAGATTCCATTAAATAATAAAAAAATAATTAAATGTCACATCCCCGCCCGGGGCGAATCACTTTCCAGGCCCGCTCCACCACCGTAGCACGATATTGTCCGCTTTGGGCTTACCATTCCCTCACGATTTTGTTTTTTGGGAACTCATGAGCAACTTCCCACTGGGTCACCTATCATGGGATTGCTCTAGCCCCCTTCTCGCTTAACTTCGGAGTTCCTACGGAACCGAAAGCCAGTGAGCTCCCAAAAGGCCTCGTGCTAGGTAGGGATGAGAATATACATATAAGGATCACTCCCCTGGGCGATGTGGGATGTCACAATCCACCCCCTTTAGGTGCCCGACGTCCTCGTCGGCATACACACTACCAGGGTTAGGCTCTGATACCAAATTGTCACAACCCGGCCCGGGGCGAATCACTTCCCGGGCCCGCTCCACCACGGTAGCACGATATTGTCCGCTTTGGGCTTACCATTCCCTCACGGTTTTGTTTTTTGGGAACTCACGAGCAACTTCCCAGTGGGTCACCCATCATGGGATTGCTCTAGCCCCCTTCTCGCTTAACTTTGGAGTTCCTACGGAACCCAAAGCCAGTGAGCTCCCAAAGGACCTCGTGCTAGGTAGGGATGAGAATATACATATAAGGATCACTCCCCTGGGCGATGTGGGATGTCACATTAAATATGCTTCAATTTGTAATGAAATTTGATTAAAATAATTATTTTATTATTATTTAGCCCTTGGATTTAATTTTGGTTAGATTTTTTTTTTACCGTTAGATTTAATCATATTTGATATCAACCGCTGAAATTAATATATTTATAAACTATATTTTAGATTAAAAAAAGTGTAAATCTGGACTGTTGGATCAACCAGCGATACAATCTCTACAACCATTAGATTACAAAATAGCCGTTGGATGAGATAAGGTGGCAGACAAAGCTGTCAGCCATAGATTGCACCCCCTGCAGCTTTGCCGCATGCAAGAAAGCAAAGCGATGTGGTTTCAGCTTTCGTGCACATTCATGCTCATCATGGTGGGCCCGCCACTAACCTGGCTTATTTTGTTGGATAAATCTACCCAAATTTTATGTTTTATCTCAATCTCAAATTTTAGATTATTGAAGGAGAATCGGTGGATTTAAAACCTAAAATTTAGGTTATAAGTTTTAACTCAACCATTGGAGTTGATCTTTTAACTTTAATTTTATATGTAATGCCTACAATCAATATATATATATATATATATATATATATATATATATATATATATATATATAAATATATATATGTGTGTGTGTGTGTGTGTGTGTGTGTATGTATATACAGACACACACATAGGCCTTTAAGGGTAGGGATCCCCATTTTTCAAAAAAAATAAGGGCACCCTCTTGATCATTAAACTTGACTTTAATGAAATTCTGTGGTTGAGATTAAATCACAGGCCACATAATCTCAACCACTTGATTTCATTAAAGCCAAATCTAAATGGCAAGAGGATGTCCCCATTTTTTTTTTTTTGAAAAATAGGGATCCCTTCCCTTAAAAGCTTCCTCTGTGTGTGTGTGTGTGTAGCACAATTAAACCAAGGGCAATGATGATCATAATTGAATGAATTGTTAATTGAATAATTGGAAACTTGATGTAGAGGATAACTAGGATTAAATATGTCATGGAACCAATTGTTATAAATGAATAAAAAGAATTGAACAAATGATTGATCTGTATTTACCTAGAATTTGAGCTATTCGATGAATTGACTATGAGTAAGAATTTTATGCCATCCAAAATTAGTTGTTATGAAAATATTCATAATGAAAACAATGAATTCAAAATAATGATGCAATTATAATTTGAAAATAAGTTTTATTGCAAAACTTACACTGGGACTTACAATTAATTTACTGACGATTGACTCAGCAAATAAGAAATTGACTGATGAAAAGGATATTGGTTCACGCAAGCATCCTTGACATTTGAAAATTAAAAGTATTTACAATTTTGATTTCTTGGGGTATAGTATAAACTCAAAGAAATTTTTGACTGAGAAAATTTAACTTGGTTTCTTCTTCTCCGGAGACATCTTCGTAAAGACTTGAACAAGAGACTTAGATGATTGATTGCTTTACTGTGGAAGCACGGGATGGATGGTGACTTGCTTTTACTGTTGATGAATAGTGGTCTTTGTTGGAATAATTGCTACTTTTACTAAAGGAACAAAAATGGAGGGGGGATTGTTGAGAGTTATCATAGAATGGGTACCTCGATTTAATATTTGTACATGTTATTTATTGTTTTATATATATATATATTGAGAGTTTGTATTTTATATATGCAATTGCTTGCGAAATTTTAATTGGTAAAGTTACTACTCTAAGCTGTGACAACCCGTCCCTAATTTTATGATTTTATAAATTTTAAAAGTGTGAATTGACAAAAATACCCCTAAAGGTAAGGATTTTGACTTCCGTTGACCATTGTTTAGAGAGACGTATGACTCATTCTTTTAGCGTATTTGCGTAGTACGCGGCGATACGAACGCGTAGACACAAGCAGAATCGAATTTGGTGTTAAGACAAAAAATTTACGAAACTTCGAACATGAAATACGTTTTAGTAATTTCGCATTTACAGGAGATAATTTTTATTCCTGTTTTGGTTTTTTTTTGTTTTTTGGTTTGGGCTGTGCGCCATGTGGGGCCCACGCCCCATTCCTTCCATCTCTCCCGTGTCTTCTTCTTTGTCTTCCTCTTTTTTCCCTCATTTTCTCTCTTTTAACTCTCATTCTCAAACTCTCTTTTCTATGTGAACCATAGGGAAGCTAGGACGAAACCACACCATCACAAATGCTCTTCCTCATCCAATACTTCTCCCTCTTGGACAACTTTCCATGCCATCTGTTCTTACAATGAAACCCTCGGTTTCACTAATGTCACTGACAAACCATCACTACAATATCAACCTGGATGATGACACCACCATCTATGGGTCTTCACCTTCCTCCCTTATCTTCTACTTTCCCCGAGTCTAGAAACCACCACCAGTGCTTATTGTCCGGCGAACCCACAACAATTCCACCACGGTGAGTCTTAGGACCACCCCTAACCTCAAACCTTTCTTATTTTGAACCCCTAATATTGTTTTTAACCTTAAAATAACGATTGGGGGTGATTTAGTGTAGAACACAAGTCGAGGAAGATTTCCCCAGATTTTTGGAAAGAACCAACCGTGGTCGTCAAGCCTCTTTCAGAACACTTTTCTGGCGAACTCCGACCATGACACGGCCTAAAATGGGTATAGATCTATTCTCCACATTTCTAGCTTTACTCTGGTTTTTAAATCACTGAAAATGATTGAGAATTGAGCTCATTAGGAACTCTGGAAGTTGGACCAAAAACCTGCAAAACTGCATGAACTCACGAGTAAGACGAGTACAGTCGTACTTGTAGGCGCGTTGATGCGTGAGGGTGGTCAGCGCGTGCTGCGAGTGGCTATTGGTGCAACCACCTTATGGTAGTGTTTGGCAGCAAATGAAGGAGCCTGAGGTCCCTCCTTAAGTTTCTCGATGTGCCGAATCCGAATCCGCCGTCCGTTTTTTGAAATTCGACAGTTTTAAAATAGTTCCTTTATTAGCCGTACTTTGTACGAAAACACGTTTTTACGTTAGTACATTACATATTTACGTAAATGGTTTTGTTTCTAGGTGAAATGCATCGCAAGGATCTTCGATGCTCACGAAGTGGGTTCGACCCAATGACATGATTTGTGAGTGGGTCGTTTCTTTGATATATACATATATTTGTTTATTTTCCATATATACATCTAATAATGAATTTTCTATGTGATTGTCGTAATTAAATTAACGTTTATAGGAAATGACGTAACGATAAGAATTAGGAAACCATTATAAATCATATGGGATGCCTTAATTAGATTTATGGCTATGAATAATATTATGTTGACTAGAATTATCAGATCAATGTGGCCTGATTATATTTATATTATCTTATCATCGTTTGCTGCACCGATGTTTGTACTCACTCGGGCCAAGGCCAGTATTTCACGTGTATGTTCGCATCACACCATACGCTCACTTTGGATCCATTGTAGCTTTGAAGGTGCCAGTCCTGTCCTAAATTGCTATAGGCAATTAGGACTTGTATGTGATGCGTATAACACCAGTCTTCACATGATTGTAGTACTAGAGGTATATCATTGTTACACCCAATCATGTTCATGTCAGAATATCTTTGCATGAACTTGTGTGTTAGTATGTGTTGATGAGCACTTGATATGATATGTTTGCTTATGCGAGATTATGTGATTACAGATGTCATATGTTTACTTACGAAATATTGTGCCGTATTGAATTCTTGAGATATTGCATGTTACGATAAGTTTTTTCTTACTATACATAGTATATATATTTTGGAAACTATACTTGTTTTATAGCGAGGCGTTATTATGTTTGCGAAATTTTTTTTTACAAAGCCTTATTTTCAGGCCCACTCACCCTTGTTTTTCACCCCTCCAGGTTTTAATGGTTGAGCTTTCGAATCAACCAAGATTCCTGGCAAAGCTTGGTATAGGTGGTTACCTTCGATGATATAATTCTTATCATATCTTACTGTACTTTACTTATGCTCTGACATCACATGTGAAATGCGTTCATTCCTACTCACAAGCGCACTCTTATATTTAGGCACTTTTAGGTTTAAATTTATTCACATTTTCCACATCACTACACTTTATGACTTCGTCACTCTCCTGGCGTCAGCTAGCACAGCTCGATTTGGAGTCCAGGTGGACATTCTGGGTTGGGGTGTGTCAAAGCAATATCAAAAGACCCCCTTTGTTACACCTCTTTAAGAGGGACAAGACTAATTGAGACTATAATCTCATGTTTCGTGCATCAAAGAATTAAGATAAATGAGACTAAATAGGACTCGTCTAAACTATACGGCTCCTTAAGTGTTATTTAACAGAGAGCTTTTATTCAATACTAGTTAGGATCGTTGTCACTCCCTTCTTGTCTTCCCCAAACCCATCTCAATATACTAGTTAGGATTATTGACAAAAAATAAATAAACAATTAAATAAATAAAAGAATCAATAGAGAAACAGGTGAAGAAGGAGAAAATTGGTTTTTGGTTTAGGCAAAAGTAATTAAAAATAGCAAGCATTTGTTGGGTCTTAAAATATATTTTTGTTTGTGGCTTAGTTTGGCACTATCCCAAAAACTTCACTCAACTCTTATACCACTTAGCGCAAAACAAATTCTGCTTAACTCGCAAAACTAGTATAGTTCAAGACAATTCGTTATTGTAACGGGGCTGAGAGGAAGTACCTCACCAAGAAAAAGATTAAACAAAATCTTCTTTTAAACCAGTCTTGAATCATTTGCAACCTATTAGAAGTGTCGTGATGTTTAGGCTCCGAGTATGTTTTAGGCCAAGGAAAGTTTATATTATGTGTGTTTAATGGACATAAGAGATTGAAGAGATCAAATAACTTAGAAATATGAGTAGGAGAGGGAATCAGATCAACTAGCCCACCTAATTAATCAAATTTCTAATTTATAGATATATAATTATGAATTTCAAAGAGAAACTCACGTTTTTTTATAATTCCTATCCCATTCGAAATCAATCTCTTTTTTTTTTCCTAGTATGTGCGCTTGGCATCGCTTGTCTTGTCAGAGCATATGTAGCTTCTAATATAAGAGTTGGAGAAGGAACTGTTGGAAATTATATATTGTAATATATAATTTTAATAATTGAATGAAAAATATTGTTAACCAATTTCTTGGAAAGGTTATGTTGTTTAGGTGTATTCCTTGATAAGTGATGTATACTTATAGATGAAAAGTTACATCTCTTTAATAAGTAGAAATTGGATTCTAATTAAACCCATGAAACCATTGGTATTAAAGATAGAAAAATTCGAGTTAATTTTTACTCTTGAGAAATAGGGTTTCCCCACTTTGTTTCTCTCATGCTTCGTGAGTCAAATTCCGAGTCGTGTCTTGAGAGTATGAAATATATAAAGTTCGTCAGAGTCCGAAGATTGAAGTGCTTTGACTTTGGATTATAGATTGTTGAATCCTGGAAGATAGACGCCTACCGAACTACAAGCACAAGAGTAGGGGCGAAATTCTGTCTTTAGGACATTGCATTTATCCAAGCCTCAATCTCCAAGTTTGTCAGTTTTTCTAACTTTCTCTTTAGTTGTTTATATTAATCTCATATATAATTGATGTTGTGAATTTTTTTATGATTATTATCATTGGATTTATATTGTTATTTTTCATATTTTCTAATATTGCCCCAACAATCTAAAGACAGAAATTTATCTCTATGCAATAATTATAAAATGTGATGATGTGTTTGTTAGATGTTTATGCAATATAGGAGAAAAGCAGAGGGAAAACGTAAGCATTAGTGTTTACTTGATTCGTGCCTTTTGCATTGTATGATGTTTAAAAATTGACAGTTATTATGGCAAGAAGTAAGTGCCTCCTGTCAAAGAATGACTAAGAGACACAGATGAACATGATAAAAGTGAACATAAATATGTGCCATATGGTATAGTAGTTCATAGTGCAGACATATGGTATAGTAGTTCATAGTGCAAACTACTAGTACTAGTCCGTGGGATTAGTTCCTTTATAAGGAAGGAAATTCATTTGAATTTGATGCATTTAATTGATATGTTGCCAACGATTTGATGCATCTAAATGATTGTATTTAATTTGTATGATTGTTTGATTTTGATGACTTGTAGTCCAATCGCTAACCATTGCGGCTATTAAAATATGTTTATTTAACCACGTTGTTATGAAGTGATTTCTATAACAGAATCCAATTGATATGCAGTATTTCATTAGTTTATGAGTATGATTATATCCCATTTATTTAAAAATGGAAGATGAAGTGGCCTTATGATCAGGAAAGGCATGTCTTGATTGGGAGATGCAAAACACTGCATATATTTTGACGAAGCCATATATGGGCTTGATATTCCAGGCTAATGTTTGGCTGGTGTTTAATTTTTACTGGAAAAGGAAATGAAATGGGATTCGGTGCCCTTAACCAACACAATCTGTTCTGATTGGTGAGTTTTGGTGGTTGATCGAAACCACACGCGGCTCTAAAGAATATCTGTTGCGAAGCAGTGTTGTCAAGTTTAGAAAGCAAAATTTTTGAACCAATCAAATGGATTGATGATTGATCTACATATGCAACATGTTTGGCTGCAGTGAGATGCAGTTTTCATCTATTTCTGTTGTGATCAATATAATGATCCGTATATATCTTTGAGTTTGTTATTATATGTGATTTAATATCAACATGAAACTAATGGGATAGTTGGTGGGACACCAGATACGGCTATTGGAACTCTTTATTTGGAAAGATATGTCCCTTAGAAGGCATGCAAACATGGCTTGTGAAATCAGTTTAATATACTGTTTTCGACTTTGAAATTATCTCAGCCACGTAAGTGTTGTTGGGATTCCTGCACCGATTTCTGGAAATTTCAGTTTTCCAGAAAAGTTTATTCGTCATAAGCAGACACATAAAATTTTGGATTTAGTTTGTAAGGAACAGTCGTGTATCTTCCAAAGTGCACGTGCAGATGCATGGACTCTTTGATACTCACATAACTGAAAGTATCAAGGAGCGGTGGTTTTGTAATGATTTAATGAAAAGACATGATCACTTCGTATGTATCATTTAGTGCTATTTCCATAGTGTAACCATTCCATCACAAATGTGGTGCCGCTCGAAGAGAGTGGTGTGATCAAGCCACTACATGGCAGCTATTCCAGAAAGTGCAAAGAATTGCAACTCTGTTTGGAGGGAAACTAGTATGCAAAATTCAAGGGCTGCATAAATCCCTAGTAAATTGCTTTCTGAGATGGTGCAAGTAATCGCACAACATTGCAGTAACGCACATTCATATTCAACTGACAAAAATATAGTTATCTATATTTTCTGATAAAAAGTATGCAATGCCTGTAGACTGAAAAGTCCTGGTCTATGTTAGTAATCGGAAAGTCAATGAATTTGATTTGAGTTGTATAACAGAAAAAGTGGTGGTTCTTTGTCAAATCATAGAGTTTGACTTGAAACGCTGACGATTGAATCATGGGCGTCAAGACTTACTTCGTAAGGATAAAGCATCCTATAGTAAGGCACTAGCCATAAGAACTTTAAAGATTCTACATAAGGGCTAGTGAGAGAACCCAATGTGAGTAAATTGTAGGGGAATGACATAGTTATATTTGGATAATATGTCAACTTAAGAAGAATGACAAAGTAATTTGCTTATAAAAAGAGATAAAGATGATCTCTTACAATGGCATTTTAAGGCATTGAAAGGTTAGAGACCTACTGGAAAGTACCTTAAATGTGGGGGAGTTTACCCAAGTGTTAGTAAATTACTTAGTAATTAAGTCCTAATATAATTTTGAGGACTTGACATTTCAAACAATGTCAAACAACTACTCTCGTATGAAATATAATTTCATAAGATAGATTGTGCACACCATTAAAGATAATCAACCTAGTAGTGGATCCAATTATTAAAGGTTTGACTAGAGAGTAAGTTGATCATCGAGGGGAATGAGGCTAAAACCAACATAACTAATGAATCAGCCGGACGGAAACCTAACTTAATTGATTGGAGATCCCATGGTCTAAGTTCAATAGGCAAACTGGTTGGGTATGATTCAAAGAAGTTAATACACTATATACCTCATTCCTATGGTGGAAGAAGTGTGTTGTCTGCAGACGTTTTAGGTTGTATATTTATACTTAAAGACAGTGATATCTTATATATAAGAGGAATAGAGCAGACTATTCTTAATCAGTGGTCACCTATGTGAGAGTAGAAGTGGGTCGCTTTTATGAATATGAGATGGCTAAATTCTCTAAAGCTCTCATGAATCCGGGATTTGTTCAGGACCAAAATGAACACAACCATATGAACCAGAATATATTAGGATTAGTGATGGGTGTTGCTTATTGTCTCGGTTTACTACTGCGGTGAACGGTTCAAGATTCTATATTTACTGCGTCACCAAGTAAATCCGATAAGTATTCATTACGGTAGGTTCAAGTCCAAAAGACACATCTCCCGATGCATCTCTTGTCCGTCTGTACTCTCAAATTCTTCCTAATTTTTCATTCATGTGGGGGATTGTTGGAAATTATATATTGTAATATATAATTTTAATAATTGAATGAAAGATATTGTTAACCAATTTCTTGGAAAGGTTATGTTGTTTAGGTGTATTCCTTGATAAGTGATGTATACTTATAGATGAAAAGTTACATCTCTTTAATAAGTAGAAATTAGATTCTATTTAAACCCATGAAACCATTGGTATTAAAGATAGAAATATTAGAGTTAATTTTTACTCTTGAGAAATAGGGTTTCCCCACTTTGTTTCTCTCATGCTTCGTGAGTCAAATTCCGAGTCGTGTCTTGAGAGTATGGAATATATAAAGTTCGTCAGAGTCCGAAGATTGAAGTGCTTTGACTTTGGATTATAGATTGTTGAATCCTGGGAGATAGACGCCTACCGAACTACAAGCACAAGAGTAGGGGCGAAATTCTGTCTTTAGGACATTGCATTTATGCAAACCTCAATCTCTAAGTTTGTCAGTTTTTCTAACTTTCTCTTTAGTTGTTTATATTAATCTCATATATAATTAATGTTGTGAATTTTTCTATGATTATTATCATTAGATTTATATTGTCATTTTTCATATTTTCTAATATTGCTCCAACAGGAACCCAAGTAGGACCTCATATGAATAGGAGCTCATATGTTATGTTCACGGGTTCTTAATGTGTGACTCAATAACAACTTGATTTGTTAACGTATTTGCACAAAATTCATTATTTTCTTATCGTTTTAGATTAAAAAATAGACCGTGTAAGAAATTGTGAAGTGTAAAAACCATGTTGGTCTCCCAAGTGCTCCTTTCCAATTGCTTCCTTTTCATCGGCCATTGTGGGGCACTGTATAATTTGACTAGTAGTCTTGAAGTTTCCTTTTTCTATTTCGTTGTGTCTATTACTATTTTATTTTCTACCCTATTTTTATTTTGTTCTCTGTTAGTGAACGTTTACGTACTTGTGACATGTTTACTTACCATAAATTATACGCAAAATATGAGTATAACTCATTATCCTGACATATCTTGAGTTTATTAACACACAAAAAATAGAAAGAAAAAAATAAGTAAATTGCATAGTGAAATTAGTTAGGCAATACCCAATTCAAACCAGAAATCATTACAAAGGGGATTGTTTATGAATCTGGATCCTTTTTGTGAGGATTTTGGGAATCAATAAATCAAATCCGTTCATCGTATATCGTGCGGTCAGAAATCATTTTAAATATTTTTATTTAAAATTAAATACAAACAGTACCTAACAAAAACTGACCGCACGTTGTACGATGAACATACACGATTTACGAATCTCCAAGATCCGAAGAGGATCCTATTGGATTGTTTATGTCATGTATGAATAACTAGGTATTACTCTCATACCTTAAAAAAAGTAAGCATTCATTTAGAGTGAGAAAAGCCAGAAATGAGAATGATACACCGCTGTTTATGTGTGTGATAAACAACATTTCTTGGTGATCTCATACCTAGTTGCTCAAATATGAGTATGACATAACTATTTCTCAGGTACATTTAACTTACTTTTTCATTTTCTATGCTAGTAAACGCAATTATATATATGAGAATTGCTAATAACATCCTTGTCAAGTATCGAAGACCTCATATTTACGAGCAGAATGAAATGTCAATTACCATATTGCTAATTGCAATACGCATTTATATTTTTTAATTAAAAAGCTTTTACCCCTAATCCCCTGGGGGATAATTGGTCGCCGGCCTGCAAGTATGAAATGTCATGCTTAAGACAAATTAGGTCAGTTTTTTAAGTCATCTATTTCTCAGTGATCTGGATCTTTAAAAAAATATAACCTAATTGTATTAAATTCTTCACACCAGCACCAGCAGATTGACAATCTGATTCCTCACATATATATAAAAATTAAAATAAATAGATCACACATTGTTTACATTATTTATTTATCTTTCCTATCCACCATTTCTTAATCATGTTCTCATCACCAAATTCAATGGGTGGTACAGCCAGTGAAGCCACGGAGAAAAAGTCATCTCCACTTTCAATTAATTTTTCTTCGTATCCGACTCTGCATTGGCGTACCATTTGCCTCAAACGTCAAAAGTACATTGTTGTCTCACACAGTACTCGAGCTGCATGAAAGAAAGAGATTAATATGTTATCAATACATTATGGGATCCCTCCTATATTCAATAAAAGTAGAAATTTGATAAAGAAATCTGTATTAAAAGGGGTAGAAATTCTGTGGAATCCAAAGGGCTGCCTGGCAATCTGGTGGCCTGGCTTAAAAGACAGTTTAGCAAGCTCCTTCCTAATCATGGAACCCACAAATTATCTTCTTAAAGAATGTTAATATCGTATCAAAATCTTTGTATAAATTAAATGAAATTATGGAACAAAATAGGGAGAGAAAATCCTCATCATGCTAATTAAAATATGTATTGCAAAGTGAATTTTAATTGAATCCTCCAGCTGGATCCAGGAGCATAAGTATGCTTTACAAAGGGTATAAACACTTTGTGAATTTTATCAAAAGTTTATGGCCTTGCATGCAAGAAAGAAATCTAATTGAACAAAAATCAGGAACTTTTGTTTGTGCCCTTGTTCTAGACTTCTAGTGAGTCTTTTGTTTGATGTGTTTCAATTGCGTGGGGAGCTGTTGGGTTGGGTTTAACATTCAACCCAAAGGCCAACTTTTTGGGCTCTGACATATGGGTTTATGGAGCCCAACACAATTTCCATTGGACTGTGGATCAAATGAAAGGAAAATCTGGAAGACAGAGAGTGATTAAAAATCTAACCACTGTACCACAATAATAATGAGATTCATTTTCTTAGTTAAACAATAACTAAAGAGTAAATGCCACGTACAATCAACATCTAAAGAAATACATTTGTTAATTAATATTGACGTGTACACATTACTATATATCATTTGTTACGTCAGATGATACACTGATGTGGTACAAAAATCTAATACCCTAACATTTTCTATAATTAAAACTTTGTGTTGAAGAAAAAAAACCTTTTTTTTAATTACTCCGACTATTATTGCACTACATGCGAGGATTTTTGTTTTATTTCAGTAGTTCGATTTTACTTGGTGTTTGTCAATGTTGACGCATAAAATTGAATCAAAATATATATTACATTTGAGTATATTCAACAGGAAATTAGATTTAAGCCCTCAACTTCTATATTTATTGGTTAAATATTTTTGGTTTTTAACTTTTAATTAAAGCGCTCTATATTTTGGTTGAAGTTCTTTCATCTTTTCCATTTTATTTTTTTTAATTTTCATCTCAACATTTTATATAGAATTTAAAGAAATAAGAGTTTTTTTCTTATTGAAATTGACACCTAGGATCCGTAAATTCATGAAAATTGAAAATAGATTTGAATTTTCTAATAGGTAATTGCATAAGCGTGAACTAAGAGTCTCTCTTTTTAGTTTAAAGTTTGATTGTTAAGAATTGACAAAATATGATTTTAGAATAAATTTTTAATGAAAAATTATATTCTGTTGAGGATTATACATAATATATGTATACCATTAGCATTGTTCGTATCAAAATTAAAATAACACAACATATTAGTAACTTGGTACAACCAAAATAAGAATTACATAACGTACCAATAATGTACCAAACTATTGGTACGTTATATATAATATACATATAAGAGTCACTTGATTAAGAGAATGTTGTAGGATGAGAAGGGTTTGGCACCATTTACAGAATGGCCATGAATAATTGTAGAATTTTTGCTTTTTGAAAAATTAACAGAAATAGGGAAGGAAGTGATAATTATACATGTTTTAATTAGAAAATTCAAATTTGAAGCGTCTATATCAAAATGCATTTATATTCAAGTTCAATTTGGAATATACTTGGAGAGACATGGACCTAAAATCTTACAGAACTTGAAGTTGTTTTGCAAAGACCTTCGGCCTTAGTATAATATGTACACTTTGGAGGGTCCAGTTTCTTTCTTTCTATGTAAGCAGTTGGTCAATGTCCTTGGCATCTTTTTGGGATCGTTTTCTCTTCTTTGTAGGATTCTGGACTTGAGGTATTATTTGCACTCACTCAACCGGCGTAGATGGAAATTGGTATCAATATTCACTAACATTATCAGTTGTCAGGGCACTACACTAATTGCGTAAATAATAAAAGATTTTTTTAGGTATTCTTTGAGCTGCATTCTTAATGATCATAAAATGAAAAACATAGAGTGCGAGAAGAACCAACATTTCATTATTTTTACTGCCTACAAAAGGTACAACAATCGTTTTAGTAAATCACTTTGTAATTTGTATGATTAAGATTCGGATTAATAGATAAAATCTGTTGGATAGATTGGATGTTACTACCCCGGTGTTTAAAATATCTATGAATTTGCAATGGGGTGGGTATATTGATTCAATACAGAAATTTTGCTGGACTTCATTTTTGAACTTGGTTTTTTTTTTTTAACAAATTTTTCTCTAATCTAGTCGAAATTAGAGAAAATTTTCTCTAATTTCGACTAAATTTGCAATGGGGTGGGTATATGAGTAAAAATATTTCATAATTACTCTTGAATGCAATCAATATTTCCATAAATTTGTATATTGATATTTGTACCTATATTGATATTTTAAACACTACTTAATTACACCTATCATTACATATTTCGCACATCCTCTCTAGAAATTTCCTATTATCTTTACCTATATTCACATCTTCAAATTAATTTCTTTAACACTAAAACGCTAAATGAAAAAGTAAAATTGCATATGATTTAATATTTTAGTAAATAGGCTATTGTGTTTATATTTATGCGTCATGAGTTCAAAACTCCACCCCTTCTAAATTAATGTAATAGTTTCGAACCTTCTTCCCCACCTCCTCTTACTAATAGTAAAAAATATAATAAAAATGAAAAAATAAAATTAAGATTGGCCATGGCTATCGGACGAGAAAGAAGACATTCTATGAAATTTTTGGGACAGAGAACAGTGAATGCAAAATACAAGTACGCTTGCAAATGGCAATATGGCATGCATGCTATGTTATTTGACCACTTTTTGTCCCCAAAATGACAAAAGTAACCTCGGTGAAAGGAGCAACGTTCACATGGAAGAGAGCAGGCCATAGTCCACAGTGCAGTGTAGCTACTATTAGAGCACGAAGCATGTTTGGCCGGATCTAATAAGCCTTTTACTGGAGGCACGGCAGGCAGCTGCATATCGCAGTCTCTCTTTTTACAGTGTCCCAAAACCAATGTCAGCCAAACTGTCCTCTGGCTCTTGCTTAGCAAACGGGTCTCGCCCGAAGCCTCAAGCTTTTGTCCCATCAAAACTCCAAAAGCTAGAGAATGAATGAATACTCTTGTTATAGTGGTATTTTGTGTCAATAATACAACAGAAGATTACTGAACTTTACCCTCGCTGTATTATTTTTCAAGAAACACTACACTGTAAATGCACTAGTGCCATTTAAGTCACTCTTTTGAAAATGACCTATTTACTCATAGTAACAAATTGGTCATTTGATCCTTACTCAAAGTTCGCTATATAGATGAGAGAGAGATGTAGGAATTGCAGAGACAGATGAAGAGAATAGATGGCATGGGGCAGGGGATGGGGATGGGCCAAAGGCCACATATTATGAGGGCTTTTTTTACACATAAATGGTTGCATTATGTGATGTATGCCTTGGAAATTGATGCTTTTGTTTCTTTTAGTGGTTAAGAGATGTTGAAACGTAGCACCTGGCTTGAGGCACGAGATGTGACCATCAGAAAGAAAGGTTGATCCATATCCCGCCATGATTCGTGCCTTTTGGACCTCTCTAGTGAAATTGTACGTACCTTATTTCAAACTAGGGTTTGCTAACCTTAATTTAGACATATACACATGCTAACTAACGATATTAATCACTCTCAATCCTTGATATTGATCAGGATGAAATTTTTCGTAATCTTTGTACTAGTCAACGAAATTCATCCATTTTTTCTGTGATTTATACTAATTAATGAGAACAATAAATCATATGTACTTTACTTGCTAATAAAAATAATCATTTGAGTCAACTGAAGTTCGGATAATAAAGCGGTTATAATCTTGTAAAACATAATACATTTGTTTAACAAAGATAACATCTTTCATCTTTTCTATTTACTTTTTAGTAGGTAATCGATCTTGACTATTTAGTACCAAGCATTGAATGGATATTGATGCTTTTTTTCTCTCTCTCTCTGTCTCTCTGTTTACGTTATGCGTAATTTTATCTTTTTGGGTTTTTGACTAATTCGTACATAAAAAACCAGCTCAAGATTTAAAGGAATGGTTCTTGGTTCTGGGAATATACATCCAAAACGCTATTCACCAAACGCAGAAGCTAACAGCACACATCAAGCAATACCTATAGCTGGTAAGAAAAGCTTAAGCCATGCAAAACAAACTGAGCCCTATCAGCCAAAAAGCACTGCTGACCCTAAAACTGTACGCTTTCAGACAATACAGGAGAAGAAAAAGATTCTCGCCGGATTCTTCTTTTAGCGATCTTAAGAATTCTATGATTGTAATCGTTTATTGTATATCATACGATCATAAATCATTTCAAAATTTAAAAATTAAATTAAATATAAATAATATCTAACAAAAACTGATTGCATAATATACAATTAGCGATCACAATCATAAAATCCCTTGGAAAAGAAACCGAAGTACTACCTCTAAAATCTAATATAGATTACATGATGTAAAGAGGGGGAGGGTGTGGGCTGTGGGTAGGGTTAGGGTTAGGGCAGCAATGATGGGAGAAATGTCTCTGCTGCAATTGCATGAGGTATCTTGTCCTTTAGATATTGTCTCTTTGTGTGTATTTACGGTTCCTGCCAGGTTTTTGTTGATAGATTTATGTGGATACACCATTCCTGCCCCAAATCTATCTCAAATTTTCTCCCTGCCAAAACTTCTCACGTTCCGTACGTACATATTCTCCAACTCAACGAGCATCAAAATCCAACCGAGTAGAAATAATAGTAACAGTAGAATTGGAATGTTGGATATTCGAAAATACGAATAATATCTTATTTGATTGATATTTTCTTTACGGTGTTGTTATCAACTCATCTTATTTTATTTTTCATGCATTATATTTTATCTTTCACGTACTATTGTTAATTTTTATTATTTGATTATCTTTAATTAATTTAATTTGATAATCGAAAATTGAATAAGGTGTGTAAAATGTAAAAAGAGATAACACTCCTCTTTCCGTTATTAAATATTGGACATGTATTTTACCCAAAAAAAAAGAAAAAAAAGAATATTTGGCATGCATATTGTTAATTACAAATCTGTCACTTGGAATTTAGTGGTTGTCTTACTTTGGTCTCCCCACATTCTTTTCCTTCCAAATCTTAAAATTGATTCAAAAATTTTCGGGGTTTTTTAACTTTAATCATTCAAGAATATTGAAATTTAAAATAAATCTAATGTTAGATTACATACTGATTATAATCCCTTGATGTGTCCTTAATTCAAAATAATTAATGTGCATTTTATTTAATATCTCCCATTAAATATTTAAATTTACTAATATACAGATTTTAATTTATTTTTTGACCAAAAAAGAGTTTTTTAATTTATTAATTTTATTTAACATTCTTCAAACTTGAAAAACTCGATTAATGTACCGAAATGTATTATATTGAACTAATGTATTTAAATGTTAGTACCAAAATGTGTATACCGAAATATATGCACCGAAATGTATTATATTAAATTAATGTACCTAAATGTGTGTACCGAAATGTATGCACCGAAATGTTAGTATCGAAATGTATTATATTGAATTAATGTACCTAAATATTTGTATCAAAATGTATGTACCAAAATGTGTGTACCTAAATGTATGCACCGAAATCTATTATAATGAATTTAATGTACCTAAATGAAGAAGACAAAGTACATCGAAATATATTGTATAACAAAAATTAGTTTATCTAAATGTTTACAACAAAATATATTACGATAAATAAAATGAAAATTATAATTATAATTAAATAAAATTAATATATTAAAAATTAGGAAGAAAAGGAGAAATAATTAAAAATATCAAAATATAATTAATAAATGAGGTTATTAATATACCAAGGGACTAAAATTAGATTTTGATCTTACT
The DNA here is from genome assembly GCF_041283825.1 of Pyrus communis. Classification (NCBI taxonomy): domain Eukaryota; kingdom Viridiplantae; phylum Streptophyta; class Magnoliopsida; order Rosales; family Rosaceae; genus Pyrus; species Pyrus communis. Next base: position 12,045,791 of record NC_142573.1, read on the forward strand.
CATGGTTTTAATCTAAAAGTTATCTTTACCAAGGATTAAAATGAAGTTTTCTATATAAAAAAAAAAAAAAAATTAGTGTGTTTACCACAGATAAAATTATATCAATTATAAAGAGTGTTGTTAAGCCCACCTTTTCCCTTATTTTTCAACCACATCAAATAAAATATTTTGTTGACAAATTTGCCCTCTTGCAAATTGACATTGAAGGATCAACATAGAGACTTCTAAATACGGATGGCAAATGCTTGGTTTGGGATGAAAATGCTTTATCCATCTCATAACAACGAAAATTAATCATATTCATAACCACCAATTAACCATCGGGGATTATGCATAACCATATCCACTGGGTAACGGATTCTCCATCAGTTAACAATTATACCCATCTTAGTCAATACAAAAAATATATTCGTTCAATTTACTTATGATAATTTAGTAAATATTAATTTTATCATTCAATATTTGATGTATAAAATGATTTAATTAATGGATCTTATGGAGCATAAAAATTAAAGCTAAACATTGATAATGTTGGCTGATCTTTGATATCTCCCATAAGTACTGTTAGCTTGGATTCTCATTTTGATTCATATCAAAACTTTTGAACTTGCCCACAAAATGCAACTCACACAATGCAACTTTTGTTTTCTCAAGATAATGGATTCGGTGAAAATAAATAAATAAATATATATTATATAATACAATTATATTATATATAATTATATTATATATAATTATATATAAATACTATTATATTATATATAATTCGGTTCGGATTCGGGAATGAATACAGATTGGGAACTCCTAGAACCATATACAAAATCATAACCGAATATTATTCACGGTTTTTCCCCATATCCAAAATATATCCAAATTTTCATACTGAAATCTAATTCATTTAGGGGGTTATCCACGGTTATCGATTTTAACGGTTAGAATTGTCATCTCTACTTCTAAATAAAATAAAAATGAAAATGTTAAAAATAAAAACCCAAACGACGTCACCCCTACAAACCAACCTTGACAGCCAACCCATCACCCAACACTCCTCTCTCTCGTGATAGTGTGCCACATTGATTCAAATTCGGCGATAAAAAAATGTGTACAAGAGGCCTAATTAATGGGTGGAGGTAGGTTGTTTTGGAGCCATAGTGGTTACACCCTCGGTGATTTAGTTGTAGGAAAGACCTGAGATTATAGATTTGGTGTGGGTTTGCTTGAGTTGTTGAAGGCTTGTGCAGGTCTCGATGAGAGTTAGGAGGGGTTTGGGGACCTGAGATTTCATTGGGAATTTGGGAACTTGAAGTGAATCTACCAAATTAGAATTTCAATATTAAATAGTAAATATCGCTTGAATGAAAATTCAAAAGTCTATTTCTTTTTATGAACAAATAATTTTCTAGACATTTCATCAAACAACTAATGGACGCACACCTATAACCATGCAACTGGCCTTTGGTAATCGTGGTGATGATGATGTGAGCTACGTACATCATGCTAGCAAGTGCTTATCCTCTAAACCCCATCGATTGCAAGTTTTCCAAAGTCGATAATTTTGAAATTGTGTGACGCTCACAGAGTATCGGCATATGTCCTATTACGACAACCAATTGTAAATTCGTAAATAAATTTAGAAAAAAATTCAAAAGATTAAGGTTATTTTAAGAATAATGTTGGGTGTGAAAATAATATCCTATTATTTTGTGCTTTTAATTGTGGGTGGCAAAATAAGTGAGATAAGAAATGGAGTGAGCACAATAGTACAATAGTGCTCATTATAAAATATGATTTAAACATGAATATCAAACCATAACTCTGAGCTCCATTTACTTCAAAGTGTTGTACTTTATGCGCAAACGGAAGTGAATTCTAACAAAGTACCAATATCAACGTTATAGGTGAAAGCTAATTAAACAATCTCAAACTAACATAAGAGATTTACGTGGTTCGGCGTAAAGTCTACGTCCACGAGCAAAGCACGGTGAGGAATTTCACTAAACAAACGGAGATTACAAAAGAGTGTTTAAACTCTCACAACCCAAATCCCACAAATTACAAACCTTAAACCAAACGAGCAGAGAACCCAAAACTAACGGAGAAGATTCTCCCAAATTGCTCTCTAACTCACAAACTCAATTACTCTCACCAAATTGAAACACGAAAGAGCCACACAAAATACACTAACCCTAGGGTCCTATTTATAGTGCATAGGACTTAGGTTACAATAAGAATCCTAATAGGAAGTAAATACAAATCCTAATAAAAAAGGTAATTAACAAAATCTATCCACCAAAGAAACCAACTAAGAAGTCAAAATCCAAATCCAAATCCAAATAGGACACGAAAACCAAATAGGTAACACAAACCTAATTTTTTGCTCATCCTAATTTTAAGCCGTAAAACCCAACACAAAGTTTAGAGCAAATCCAGTGTGGTGAATGGCCCAGTGGACAGTGAGCAAATCCAATCTAATTGCCTCCCAAACTTGCTCCAGCCTGTGCGGGCAATTGGGTTAAGGGGTAGCCCGTGGGAAAGGGCAGGCGAGAGTGCAAGGTCCGAGTGCCTAAGGGTTTTGTGATGTAAGGCTGACGTTAGCCATGTTATAAAAAAATTTGCGTCAGGCGAATGCATAACATGCGCATGTGAAGGCGAGTCACTGACAAGATTTCAGACGATAGGGCCCGCGGTTTACACTCTAATATGTTACCGTTATTGGGTGCAACGTGGCACCCTTTCAGCCGTTGGATTTTAATGGCTTTTTTTTTTTGGACCGTTCGATTTCCAACGGTAAAAATAATTTTCAAAACTCCCCCAACGGCTAGATGATGTGGCACAATTTGAGCAGTTTGATTCCAGATCAACAGTCCACGTTTTTCAACTTTAAAAATAAAAATAAAAATGATATGTTACCGTTATGCCATGTGTCATGATCTGGAGGGTTGGATTTCAAATTTTCTGTAATCCAAAGGTAGAAATTAATTAAGTTAATAAAATTAAAAAAAAATGTTAAAAATTAATAAAAAAAATCTGAAAAAAATTTTATAAATTTTTTTTTATTTTTTATTTTCTATAAATACCTTATCATTATCTTCCACCTTACACCACATCTTCATATTTTCTCAAATACTTTCAACCACATTCCAATCTTTATCTCAAAGTTTCTATATACTTTTGTTTCCAAAAAAATGGCTAATGATGCAGGTACGAATTGGATGCTTATTGAAGATGTTACGTTATGTTCTAACTGGGTTGAAGTTACTCTTGATCCAATTACAGGTAATGAGATGCAGTTGCGAGAAATGTGGAGCAATATTCATTCCCTTTTTCTTGAGAAAATTGGTGGCAAAAGAACGGAACAATCGCTCTCAAGTTGTTGGAGAATACTTAGCCACTCGTTTACCCATTAGAGAAACGCCTTGGCACAAGTTAGTACTAATATTTGAAGTGGGTAAAATTACGCGGATCAGATAACAATACATTATTTATTTGTTTGTACTATACCCAAATTTACATTATCTACTTTAATTATAATTTTTTCTGCTCCCGCATTTTGTAGACACTTCAAGCACAAGCTTGGTATAATGTTAAAAACAAAAACAACATTCAACCGGTGTGAATGTTGGAATATTGTCAAAGATTATCCCATCAAAGTTGTGCATGTCGGTCCAGAAGTTGTCATGAACAGCACCCCTCTACACTCTATACCAAATCACGACTCGCATGTTCATAAAAGTGACACAGAACAAGTGTCGGAAGCAACCCCTAAACAAGTGTCGTGATCGACCCGTTATCTACTTAGTCCTCAAGGTAAGAAGGTTTCAAAGAGAAAATGGAGTTTTCCAAGAATGATTATGCAAAATATATGGAAAAACTTGCTCGCCAATGTGAATTGACTTTGGCACGGGGAATTGGCTAAATTTGAGGCTGATAAGACTAGAGATAAGGCAAAAGCTACAGCTGCTGAGAAATTATTTCTAGCTAGTGAGAGATAAAGAGAGCTACTTAGGCAAGAAATGGAAGAGCTTAAAGAAGAAAGAAGGGCTCAACAAGATCGTGACATTATGAAGGAGCATGTAGATACAATGTCTCTGATTCAGAGAAAGCGGACATGTTGCGGATGAGGCGTGCAAGAGAAGAGAGAGAGCAAGTAGAGATGATCCTAGCACCACAAATTGGTTAGGTGATGATTTTCCATTCACAAGGGAATAAGATATTTGTTGTATAATTGGAGCCCATAATTTTCCAATCACTTTGTGTTGTAATTTCGTATTTATTTATTTTGGTACTTTATGTAATTTTGTATTTATTGAATTGAGTACTTTATGTAATTTAGTATTTAAACTAAGGGTGTCCTTATTTAATTTGGTACTTTATTTAAACTAAGAGAATCTTTATTCAAAGAACATAAACACACCAAATAAAATTACACAAACACACCAAATAAAAAAAAACACACTAAATGAACTTAAACACACCAAATAAAATTACATAAACACACCAAATAAAAAAAAACACACTAAAGAAACTTCAAAAACACACCAAACAAACTAAGAGCATTCTTCTTCCACCACAAGCTTGTTTTTAAGTTTCTTGAGCATGTTTCAATTCCCGCAAGTGCTCTATCAAGTCACTTTGCCTGGCTTTGTGATAGTATGAGGATTGGAGTGAAGTATATTGTTGAATGAGACTTTCATTGTAATGTCCATCCCTTTCTAATGGCTCGTGCCGCATAGGTTCTTCGGTGGTGTCATGAGCACAATATATTTGTGTTTTGAAATTGTTTATCGTGTCTAGCTCAAATTCATCAATGGCATCATAATCATACTCATCTTCCACAATCATGTTATGAAGAACAATACACGTCATCATGACGGATCGAAGCGACTCTAAATCAAATAATCTGGATGCACCCCTGACAATCGCCTAACGAGCTTGGAGGATACCAAAACAACGCTCCACATTCTTCTTACACCCCTCTTGACAACTTGCGAAGTGTTTTTTCTTTTCACTTTGCGGACGTGGTACTATTTTGACAAACGATGTCCACCTTGAGTAAATGTTTTCTGCTAGGTAGTATGCTCCTTCGTACTTATGTCCAATGACCCAATACGTGACTTTAGGTGTTTTTCCTTGTAGCACCTCGTTGAACACTAGAGATTGGGTAAGGATATTGAGGTCATTTTGAGCTCATGTACCATTGAAAAAAGCATGCCAAATCCATGTATCAAATGATGCCAACACCTCCAAAATGATACTTTTTGCTCATTTTCTGTCCCCATAAGCTCTTTGCCATGTACTTAGATAGTTTTTCCAAGTCCAATGCATACAGTTGATGCTTCCAATCATGCCAGGAAAAACTCTCATCTCACCCTTCTTCAAAAGCTTTTGCAAGTCAATTGTAATAGGTCTACGAATGTACTCTTTGGTGTAGATAGATTCGATTGCAGAGCAAAAACTCATCAGGGACTCAAGAATAGTTGATTTCCCCATCCTTACTATCTTATCCACTTGGTCTGCAGATGTTCCATATGCAAGCATCCGTAAGGCAGCAGTAATTTTTTGCTCAGATAGAAGACCCATGACACCAAAAGCATCATTCTTTTGCAAAAAGTAAGAATCATGGTTGCAAATAGCAATGATGATTTTGTTGAACAAATGTTGTTGCATTCTAAAACAACGTCTAAAGTACGTATCAGGGAATGCACTGTTACGGACAAAATAATCGTCCAAGAGATCATTACCTCGTCGTTGCCTGCTTCTATCAATGTTTGCGGAACGGTTGGGCCTGGAGATCACAGCCACAGTTTGGATGACTTGACAGGAATGTGAGGCTATTTGGCTTCTTACATCGTCATCTCTCCTTCTACGCTCCTCATCCTCTTCTTCTTCCATCTCATTTTCTCCCACCTGGAGATTGAACATTTCTTCCCCTTGCTTAAACAATTCTTTCTCTTGCTAATCGATTTCCCACAACATCCTTGAAGAAGACATTGTAAGAAGGAAAGAGAAACTATGAATAAGGATAGAGATTTTGAGAGATTTTGATTTTGGTGTGTGATTTCTTAGGATGGATGGTGGGTTATATGAAGAAAAAAGAAAGAATTTGGTTGTAGATAATGCCACGTGGCACGCCATGATTCGTTAAAAATCTTATCAAAATCTAACCTCAAAGATTCTAAACAGATTGTAACACGTGGTGCGACGACATTGGTTAAAAATCTTATCAAACATCTATCACCAAAAATTGTACTTTCAGATAATGACACATGGCGTAACAAGACCAGTTAAAAATCCTATCCGAAATTACAAATAAAATTATTTTTTTATTATTTTATAAAATAAAAAATACTAATATTTTATTGCCTATTGCCATGGCCATTCAGTTTAGGGTTGGAAATGCAAAAGGCAATTACTGTCCATTAAAGGTAGTTACTATTCAGTGAAAGAGATTCAATTGCCAATTGCCATGGGGGGCCTTCCTACACTGCAAGCTTTTTTAATATTGAATAGTTTGAAGAATGCTCAATCCTAAAAGTTGTTTATATCATATTAGCAAACATTAATGTAGTGTAATTAAATACAAATCTTGAGAAAAGTTGCCATGTTACTACGTCAAGCCATTCTTTATTGAATATGTTCTTCTAGTTGGGGATTTAGCTCAGTTTTATGTATTTTTGTCTTTTATTTTAATTTATCTTTTTTCCTTTAAAAAACTATGACAATAAGTCCTTGAACTTTTTATTGTATATAATTCTTGTTTGATCCATGCCACTTAATACTGTGGTCTAATGATATTTCTCTTCATTTGTAAGTGAGAGTTCTTAAGTTCAATTCTTGCCAAAGACGAATTTGAATCACATTATTATGGCTCGACGAATTTGAACCACATTATTCTGGCTCGCCCATTATGAGGCTTAGTCCATTCCTCCACCTGCTTAGTGTAGAAAATATCGCTTCTTAAAAAAAATAAAATAAAATAAAATAAACTTGTTAGATTCATAGATTTCTCTATGAACTCTTTTTGGTAATGTCTTGGAATTTTATTTTATTTTTAAACAAACGTATTATCTATACTAAGACCATCTCAAACACTTGAGTTAAAACAAAAAATTTTAATTCAAAAAATTTAGGTTTAACCCAGAAACAATTTTTCTCCTCTAATTCTTCTGGGTTAAATTTTTAGTTCAATATTATTAAAAATGAATTTAGGATAATTTTTTTCTTAAAGGAACCTTTTTTTTTTGGGGAAAAAATTATGTAGACTACCCTAGTTTAATTTTATGAACATTTTAACCTAAATATATTTAGATTCCGATAAATATTAAAAATTCACTAACCGACACCATGAAACTCGTGGAACACTACGAAGGAATATGACATACATAAAAGATTTTTTTTAATTACTTGTTAAATTTAAATTTGGACTGTTAGATTTTTTTCTTACTGTTGGATTTGATCATATTATATCTTAGTCGTTGGATTCAATGAATTTATAAATATAAAACTAAAAAAAATACATATATATGGTGGCCTAGCTCTACTAACACATGAGAAATCCTGACCTAAATTTGGCCTAAAAAATGATTTGTGGGTTAAAACTCATATTTGCCTCTAGGGTTGGAGCAAGTTGAGATAAGTTTGAAACCAAAAATTTGATTTTTACTCCAAGGGTTGGAGTAGGTCTACGGGGGTTAGGTGACACACCCCGATCGAGATCAGGGCGTGCTGGCCGTCACGTGAAAGTGACGTAACCAAGTGCACAGTGCGGAAGCTAATAAAATAGTAATGTAAATAGTACGAATAAATAAAAACTGGTTTTACATAAGGTAATAACAAATGAAATCGTAAGTGTGACGCTAAGTTCAGAGCAATACGCCTACAGCAGTCCAAAAGAAAAAGACGCAACAACAGTACACCCGAAGGTGGCCCTACGCTGGTGATCGTCTGTCAGAAATGCCGGGAAAATCCTCTGGGAAACCACCGAACCTGCTAGTCAACTAGAACCTGGAGGGACGCAAAACAAAAGCGTGAGTGGGCAAAAACAAAGCTTTTCGAAAACCATTTAATAAATAAGTTATAACCCCTCGCCGTAAAACCTGTATACTTCCCAGAAAATAGACATATATATATATATATACACCAATCATGCTCAAGAATATGCCGTGCCAAAACCTCAGAATAAAATGCAAGTGCTCAGGTATAATCATATCACTATCATATAATCTGGCAGCGGGTCACCTAGCGTGACCTATACGGCTGAATCTAGAGCTCAAATCTCAATTTCACTAACTAGACCTGCACACGAGTCGGAACCACCTAAAGTGGTCTGTACGACAGGCCTGGGTGTAACATATATAAACGCTCAAGTGCTACGATCACGTGAAGGCTGGACGAATAATCGCGGGTCACCTACGAGTCGGAACCACCTAAAGTGGTCTGTACGACAGGACTGTGCACCTAACTTGGATCCAAGCTGAGCGTGTGGTGCGGGAGGTGAACATCACGTGAAGGACTGTGCCATACTCTGGGCAGGAGCACTAACACCGGGGGTGCAGGTTATGAGCTCTCTAAGCATCTCAAATCACTACTGAACGTAAATATAAATCACCACTCACCTGGCACTTACCTGTGCGTCCGCAGCACCAATACACACACATATATAAATGCAAGTAACCATGCATAACAAATGGCAATATAATATATGGCATGTAACTGCTAAACATTTAAATCAATTTCTGGGAAAATGTAAGTATATAAGTATATACGGAAAACCAAAAGCCCACTCACAGGTATGTGGAAGGGTCATAACCCCCCTGCCTCGAGTGACCACGCTCGTCCTCGGGATAGGTATCACCTATATGCGAAAACAACTACAAAAACGTTAATTTTAAAGCACATAACCAACCTTTAGAAATAACTTCTCATACAATGCTCAAATGGGGTGTATGAATACACCAACGTGATCTACTCAACCTCAGGAACATCCCCATATTTTTAAAATAATTTTTCACCATCGCACACGCCCCTAGGCGCCGGCCACGCGCAGGCACGTGCCTGGCACGCTGACGGCGTCAGTTAACGCCGTCAGGAATATTCCGTTATTCCTAACAGATTCTGTCAACGGCGTCAGGAATATTCCGTCAGATTTGATGGAATATTCCGTCGTCTTCTCCGGATCCGGCGCCAGAAAATCGGGAAAAATTCAAACATTTGTAACTTCTTCGTTTTTCACCCAAATTTCACAAAATTGGTACCAAAATAAAGCTTACAACGAGATGAACACAATCATACCACTTTCAAGTGCTAAAATCCACAAAATCTCACCTGGAAAATCACCCCAACTCTGGCCAACCTCGAAACTCGTGATCCCGACGTCCAAAACCTTCAAACGAACCACCCCGAGCCTCTTAGGGACCTCACCAAGCTTCCTACAAGCTTAAAATTCCCTAAAACGTGAGAAATTACGTGTGCATGAACAGTACCAAAATCGGGCATCGTGAGTTCGACGTGAAAACGAAGGTATTCTTACCTGAAATGGGTATCGTTGGACTCCTACGAGCCTCACGAGTCTGAATATGTGCTTAGTTTCTTCGATCTGTGGAGGTTTGATGAGTTTGTGGTTGTGTCCGTACGTTTCAAGGAAAATGGGAAAGGAATGGGAACTCGGGACAGGTACAGGGAAAGGGAGAAAAGGATGTGGAGTGTGGGAGTATGTGTGGCTCAAAACATGCCAACAAAACCCAAAACATAACACAACACGTAAAGAAATCGAACTAGGGGCAAAATCGTCTTTTCACGCGTACGTTTTAAAAATTCTCGGGACGGGCTGTTACAACCTACCCACCTTAATAGAATTTCGTCCCGAAATTCAAAACAACCAAATAACAACCCCTAGTGATCAAAGAACAACCGAGGATACAAATCCCTCATCCGATCTTCTGTTTCCCACGTAGCTTCGTCCACTGAATGATTCCTCCACAAAACTTTTACCAAGTTCACCGTCTTGTTCCTCAGAACCTTTTCCTTCCAATCTAGTATCGTCACTGGTTCCTCATCATAAGTCAAATCTGGATTAATTTCCAAGGGTTGAGGAGGTATCACATGAGACGGATCAGCAACATAATGTCGAAGCATAGACACGTGAAAAACGTTATGTACCCTAGCCAGCTCCGGAGGTAACTCCAACCTGTAAGCTACCTCACCAACTCGCTCTGTGACCATGTATGGTCCAATGTACCTGGGACTCAACTTACCTTTCTTTCCAAACCGCACGACACCTCTCCACGGTGAAAGCTTCAGAAATACCCAGTCGCCAACCTCATACACTCGGTCAGTAGCATGTCGATCTGCTAAACTCTTCTGCCTGTCCTGGGCTGCCTTCAGGTTAGACTTGATCACCTGAACATTTTGAGTAGTCTCCTGAACAATCTCCGGACCCACTAAGACTCTTTCTCCGACCTCTGACCAACACAATGGCGTGTGACAAGATCTACCATACAATGCCTCAAACGGTGCCATGCCGATACTCGAATGAAAGCTGTTGTTGTAGGCAAATTCCATTAAATCCAACCGCTTGTGCCAAGCATCACTAAACTGTAACACCGAAGCTCACAACATATCTTCCAAAGTCTGAATAGTTCTCTCTAATTGTTCGTCCGTCTGAGGATGATACGTCGTACTATAAAGTAGTCTCGTACCTAAAGCTTCCTGAAAAGCCACCCAAAACTTGGATGTAAATCGTGGATCACGATCCGAGACAATACTCACAGGGACCCCATGGTACTTCACAATCTTCGAGATAAACAACTCCGCTAAACGGCCCAAAGAATACTTCTCTCTCATTGGAATAAAATGTGCTGACTTAGTAAGCCGATCAACAATCACCCAAATGCCGTCAAAACCATTATGTGTACGCAGAAGCTTGTACACAAAATCCATAGTAATATTTTCCCATTTCCACTCTGGAACGGGAAGCGGCTGCAACAATCCAAACGGCTTCTTCCTTTCCACCTTTACTTGCTGACAAACAGCACACCTACTCACACACTCAGCTATCTCCCTCTTCATACCCGGCCAATAATAAAATGGTCGAATGGTATGATACATTTTAGTAGCTCCTGGATGCATGGTGTAAGCCGAGATATGTGCTTCATCGAGAATTGCTTTCTTTAAATCCAAATTATTAGGCACGAACATTCTACCTTCCTGCATTAACATGCCATCCGAATCACAAACTCTGAGGTCTCTCATCCTCCCTCGATCTCGAGCTTGGATCAACTCTTGGGTTTCACTATCAGCTACCTGAGCTTCAAGTACCCGATTGACTAACATTGGCCTAACTTGAAAATTAGCAAGTAAAGCCACATCTTGATCTTCTGCCTCTAACCTCACTCCCATAGAACGTAAGTCTGTCAGAAGAGAAATACGACTAGCGTACAACGCATTGATACGGCCTTGAGACTTCCTGCTAAGCGCGTTAGCCACAACATTTGCACGACCAGGGTGATAATCAATCGTGCAGTCGTAATCACTGAGCAACTCCATCCACCTCCGCTAATGAAGATCAAGTTCCTTCTGAGTAAAAAGATACTGAAGACTCTTGTGATCTGTAAAGATCCTACATTTCTCTCCATAGAGGTAGTGTCTCCACAACTTCAACGCAAAAATAATAGCGGCCAACTCCAAATCATGTGTAGGGTAATTCAACTCATGAGGTTTCAACTGTCGTGAAGCATAAGCAATCACCCTACCATGCTGCATCAACACACATCCCAGACCATTCAAGGAAGCATCACTATAAACCTCGAAATCACCACTATCGTCCGGGAGTGCCAAAACAGGTGCATGAGTGAGACAATACTTCAACTGCTGGAAACTCTGCTCACACTTATCATCCCACTCAAATTTAACAAACCGCCGATAATACCCTGCTAAACCAAGGAAACTCCTCACCTCTGTGACGGTTCGCGGTTGCTCCCAATTCTCCACAGCTGCGACCTTCTGTGGATCCACCAAAATACCCTGAGCTGAAATGATGTGCCACAAAAACGCAACTTGGTCTAACCAAAACTGGCACTTGCTAAACTTAGCATACAATTGGTGTTCCCTCAACCTTTTCAACACCAAAGTAAGATGTCGAACATGCTCCGCTTTCGATTTAGAGTACACCAGAATGTCGTCGATGAAACAATAATAAACCTATCCAAGTACGGCTGGAACACCCGGTTCATCAAATCCATAAAAGCAGCTGGTGCATTCGTCAACCCATATGGCATAACCAGAAACTCATAATGACCATAACGAGTCCTGAATGTCGTCTTAGGAACGTCATCCCTTCGAGTCTTCAGCTGATAATATCCAAACCTCAAGTCAATCTTGGAGAATACACAAGCACCTCGAAGCTAATCAAATAAATCATCGATACGTGGCAAGGGATAACGGTTTTTAATCGTCACCCGATTCAATTGCCTGTAATCAATACATAGCCTCAAAGTTCCGTCTTTCTTCCTCACAAACAATACTGGAGCACCCCAAGGTGAAGTACTAGGCTGAATGAAACCCTTATCCACTAATTCCTGCAACTGAACTTTCAATTCCCTTAACTCAGCGGGAGCCATACGATAAGGAGTCAAGGAAATAGGATTAATACCTGGAAGCAACTCGATAGTAAACTCCATGTCTCGATCTGGTGGTAAACCAGGTAAATCCTCGGGGAAAACATCGGGAAAGTGTCTGACTACCCTCACATCCTCTACTCTACTAGGAACGGCCTCATCCAACACCACATGAGCTAAGCACCCCTGGCAACCTTTAGATAACAACCTTTTCGCTCGCAAAGCCGAAATAACGCCATGTCTCACCCCACTCTGCTTGCCCACAAAAGTAACCACAGGTAGTCCAAGGCGATGGAACGTAACTATTTTCCCGTAACAGTCAATATTGGCACGATTGCGGTGCAACCAATCCGTGCGCAGAATCACATCAAAGTCAACAATATCTAACGGAATAAGATCAGCCGGCATAACCACATCCTCTACTATCACTAGACATCCTGGGTACACACGATCTACAATACATCTCTCCCCTCTAGGCATAGCGAACTCTAAATCATATCCTAGAGGTGTGGGGCGAGGTTGCGTCACTTGAGCAAATGTATGAGAAATCACAGAATGTGTAGCACCACAATCAATTAATACTCTAGCAAAATAACCAAGGATATTTAACGTACCCATAATCAAATCCGGATTGTTCTGAGCATCCTGCAGCGAAATATTATGAATACGCCCCTGGGTCTGCTGTCATCCACCTCGACCTCTGCTCGTCTGGCCACCTCGACCTCTGCTGTCGTCCACCTCTATCTCTCTTTATGAATATTCTTGAGCATGATTGGTGTATATATATATATATACACACACCAATCATGCTCAAGAATATGCCATGCCAAAACCTCAGAATAAAATGCAAGTGCTCAGGTATAATCATATCACTATCATATAATCTGGCAACCGGAGTCACCTAGCGTGACCTATACGGCTGAATCTAGAGCTCAAATCTCAATCTCACTAACTAGACCTGCACATGAGTCGGAACCACCTAAAGTGGTCTGTACGACAGGCCTGGGTGTAACATATATAAACGCTCAAGTGCTACGATTACGTGAAGGCTGGGCGAATAATCGCGGGTCACCTACGAGTCGGAACCACCTAAAGTGGTTTGTACGACAGGACTGTGCACCTAACTTGGATCCAAGCTGAGCGTGTGGTGCGGGAGGTGAACATCACGTGAAGGACTGTGCCCTACTCTGGGCAGGAGCACTAACACCGGGGGTGCAGGTTATGAGCTCTCTAAGCATCTCAAATCACTACTGAATGTAAATATAAATCACCATTCACCTGACACTTACCTGTGCGTCCGCAGCACCAATACACACACATATATAAATGCAAGTAACCATGCATAACAAATGGCAATATAATATATGGCATGTAACTACTAAACATTTAAATCAATTTCTGGGAAAATGTAAGTATATAGGTATATACGGAAAACCAAAAGCCCACTCACAGGTATGTGGAAGGGTCGTAACCCCCCTGCCTCGAGTAACCACGCTCGTCCTTGGGATAGGTATCACCTATATGCGAAACATTTACAAAAACGTTAATTTTAAAGCACATAACCAACCTTTAGAAATAACTTCTCATACAATGCTCAAATGGGGTGTATGAATACACCAACGTGATCTACTCAACCTCAGGAACATCCCCATATTTTAAAAATAATTTTTCATCGTCGCCCGCGCCCCCACGCGCCGGCCAAGGCACGTGCCTGGCACGCTGACGGCGTCAGTTGACGCCGTCAGGAATATTCCGTTATTCCTAACAGATTCCTTCAACGGCGTCAGGAATATTTCGTCGTCTTCTCCGGCGAGCCTCAAGCGCCGTCGCCGGCGTCGGAAAATCGGGAAAAATTCAAACCTTTGTAACTTCTTCGTTTTTCACCCAAATTTCACAAAATTGGTACCAAAATGAAGCTTACAACGAGAGGAACACAATCATACCACTTTCAAGTGCTAAAATCCACAAAATCTCACCTGGAAAATCACCCCAACTCCGGCCAACCTCAAAACTCGTGATCCCGACGTCCAAAACCTTCAAACGAACCACCCCGAGCCTCCTAGGGACCTCACCAAGCTTCCTACAAGCTTGAAATTCCCTAAAACGTGAGAAATTACGTGTGCATGAACAGTACCAAAATCGGGCATCGTGAGTTCGACGTGAAAAAGAAGGTATTCTTACCTGAAATAGGTATGGTTGGACTCCTACGAGCCTTACGAGTCTGAATATGTGCTTAGTTTCTTCGATCTGTGGAGGTTTGATGAGTTTGTGGGTGTGTCCGTACGTTTCAAGGAAAATGGGAAAGGAATGGGAACTCAGGACAGGTAAAGGGAAAGGGAGAAAAGGGTGTGGAGTGTGGGAGTGTGTGTGGCTCAAAACATGCCAACAAAACCCAAAACATAACACAACACGTAAAGAAATCGAACTAGGGGCAAAATCGCCTTTTCACGCGTACGTTTTAAAAATTCTCGGGACGGGCTGTTACATTAGGGGAGTGGGTTAAACCTCACAATAGGCTAGCAATAATGTGGTTCAAATTTACTTTTAGCGAGAATTGAATCTATGAGACCTCACTTACCAATGAAGAAGAAAACTAGTAGACCGTAATATTAAGTGGCATGTTTTGGCAATTTAGTAATTTTGTTTCGACTAACGTTTATATAATTTTTATACTTTTATTTTTTATTTTTTGGTCCCCCACACTTGAATTCTAGCTCCACCTTGTTAGGAAACTCTAACTTCCAAATGAAAATAAATAATAAATAAATAAGATAATTTAGCCAAAAATCAATAAAAACGTTACTATTTAAACATATATCAATGACATATTTTTGTTTTAGACTTAATCAATAATAGATTTTTATTAATTAGGCCTAGGTCAATGATGAATGTCACAATGGCTTTAAGTGATTATAAACACTTGGAATTTGACTTTTCTATCCATCTTTCCTTATCTCTCTTTATATGTTAACACACGTTATGTCCTACCATCCCTTAACAATTTCCGCTTCACTATCTCTTCTTTCTCTAACACTACAACGAAGTGTTTGAATCTATAGAACAGGAAATATACATTGCAATGCAGTGTCGAAACCACATAAGCTTTTGAATATCAAGGTACAATCACATAACAAGAAATAAACATTGCAACACAGTGTCTGAATCCACATAAACTATTTGAATATCAATGCACAATCACAAAACATGAAATAGACACTGCGTTGCAGTGCCTGAATCCACATTACAGGAAACAGACATTGCAACGCATTATCGGAATCACATTAACTTTTGAATATCAAAAAGGATAAAAATTTCGCGTCTTAAATGAAATGGGCAGACTAGAATCAGTCGTATTCTATGAGATACAATAGTATGGTTGAAAGATTCAGATATTTCTTTCTACCATATTATCTAGTATTGTTATTGTAGTGTATAAAGTTGTATTGTAATGCGGCCTACAATCTGAACTGAGGATGGGTTTTTGGAGTTAGCTCACCCTTGCGGGATCACGACCCTTTGTCCCGGCCATTGTAGCATGTGTGTTGCCCAAGGCATAAGGGGCTTGATGACTTGATGTCATCCTCACCTTCCTCCGACTTATCACCAGCAGTTTACTTAGGGTTCTAAACTCAACGGTGGCAACTAAACACAAGGGTTACGCTCGTTGAGGGACTTAACCCAACACCTTACGACACGAGTTAACAATAGCCATGCACCACCTGTGTCCACGTTCCCGAAGGCACCCCTTTCTTTCAAGAGTATTCACGGCATGTCAAGCCCTGGTAAGGTTCTTTGTTTTACATCGAATTAAACCGCATGTCTCAAAACAAGAAACAAACATTGCAACTTAGTGTCTGAATCCATGGAAACTATTTGAATATCAATGCACAATCACAGAACATGAGACATACACTGCAATGAAGTGTCTGAATCCACAGAACAAGAAACAGACACTGCAATGCAGTGTCTAAATCACAAACTTTTGAATATCAACGTACAATCACAGAACAGGAAACAGACACTGAAATAGTGTCTGAATTCACAAAACTTTTTGAATATCAATGTACAATCGTAAAATAGGAAACAGACACTACGTTGCAGTGTTTGAATCCACAAAACTTAGAATTTGAAATGGAGCACATAACCTAAGAAAAAGAGCACGAAGAGTGGTGATTAGGCTAAACGACATAACCACCATGAATAAACATACACAGAGCCAACAAATATATCTAAACAGACTAAATATGTAATATGCCCAAACCGATTTTAACATCCAAGCAAGCTCAAATTCAAAACCAAAAAAGGTGTAATGTGCAAAATTACACCAAATCTCTCAAAAACACAACTTAAATAACCCAAAACATTAGAATTGAAGAACAAGAAGAAAATAGGAAGAAAAAAAAAAACTTGATCGTGATTTCTCAAGTGTCGTTCGTTGGAATCATGGTAAAAGTATGAAATCGTTCGAAGCGGCACAAAGTTGATAAGGCAGGTGTTGTGAGGACAAAAAATGGAGGTTGAAGGAGGTGGGAGGCGGTGGAGGTTGCTGTCTGGGAGCGTTTTATGGCTGCGAGGTGATGGAGGTTGAAGTTGAGAGTGTTTTACGTGGTTTACAATGAGGAATATGAAGAGGTTGGGTGTTTTAAATGACAATGGCATGAATTGTAATTTTCATTTCATTGAGGTGTTTTAATGTAGCTTAAAGTCTCATTGATCTATTTATAATTGAAATAAATTTGATTGATATACTGTCAATATCATAACATTTGATTGATTTTATACAAAATCATTCTAAAAAAATTCAAAATACTCTCTAAAATTTAAAAGCACGCGCTAAAGATTTCTGGCAAAACAAACTCCAACTCAATAGTATAAAAATTGACATCTAAGGGCACTTTTAAAAGTGTTTTTAAAAAGATTGAAAGTCTTTTTAAAGAAAATGTTTTTGGGTTTTAAATGCATTTGAAGTGCTTTCTAAACAAGCATTAGTTATGTGTTTTTTATACGACGCACTTCAAGTGTTTTTTAAAAATTCACTTACATTTTTACTAAGAATTGATTAAAAAAATATTTTCACCAAAATCGTTTTTAATCATTTTAAAATCTCTCCTAAACAAGCTCTAAATTTTGGAAAAGAAGCCTTAAAAACTAAGCCAACTTTTTTACAATTAATTCTTCTTGGATTTACACTTAGCAAGGTTTTTTTTTTTTTTTTTTTAATTTTATTTTTTATTTTTAAGTGATATTATTTACACTAAGAGGCTAGGAAAATAGCCTAACAATAATGTTGAAATTTACATTTGGCGATAATCAAACATAAGACCTCTCTCACAAATAAAAAAAATATATACTAAACTATAGTATTAAGTAGTTTTCACTTGCCAAACTTAAATTCAATTTATCATAAAGTCCATAATCTCAAACAATACTCAGAAATCATTTTCATCTACTTTTTCAAAAAGAGTAAATAGCAGGAAAGCTAACTTTTAAAATCAAATATAGAGAGTAATATGAATAGATTATTTATAATTAAATTATTTTTCAGTTGTGATTAATATGTTTATTTTTTATTAATAATACATCGTATAATTTTTTATTTGTCTCAAGAATTAGCCTAACTAGTATTATTCTTTCAAAAATATCTCATTAGAGACGTCCTCCAGTTTAGGCTTTATTCAGGTGTTAAAAATGAAATTTAATTGATCCAGATTAATTGAAGCGAAGTACTTGTTGACCTGTCTTTTGATTTGATTGATGGGTTGGCTGGCTGCATGCCTGCAGAGCCTTCTACCGGACAGATTTTTGAATGTGCAGTATCTCATGTATTTTTTATTTTTTTTAACAGTCGATATTATTTATAAAAGAAGAAAGGGAGTTTAATCTTATAATACGTTTATAATAATGTGATTTAAATTTATCTTTAGTAAAAATTGAACATAAAAATTTCTTACTTACTTGTGAGTAGAAATACCACTAGAATCAAATTACTAAATTATATTATTATATAAGAAGAATTTTTTAAGTTTTTATATTTGTATAATGACGTACAACGTATGTAATCGTATTCTGATCAGACTTAAAAATCTCTTTTTTTTGCTACGTGTAATGATAGAGATAATAAATTTATAGATAAGTTTAACTAAATAATATATTATCAATAAAAATAAATATATTTATCAATATTTAAATAATAATCTAATCATCAACTTTTACGTTATTACAAACTTATTCATCTTCCCATTACTCTTTTGCTAGAGATAGAGAGAGGCGTACTGCCGCACAGTCCAGCAGAAAATGCCAAAGGGCACGCAAATTAAGGCACCGCACCTCCTCAGTCTCAGCTCATCAGGAAAAACTGGCTGGATTCTTTTTCTTTTCCGCGAGTCAAAGGGACGTGCCCCCACTTCTTTGACTTTTTCTTTCATAATGTACTACGTAACCTGCGTATTTTAGCAAACCGCCATGCACGCACCGCTTTGCTGCCCAAGAAGAAAGAATTCCACTGCATGAGTTTGCCTACGATTTTGAGGCCTAAATTCAATAAAATTAATCTTAGAAACAGCTTTTACAACATTACTTGACTTGTGTTGTGTCCAAATAAAGTTTTTTTTCATGACACTAATTGGCAGAACGAAATTCATCACGAATTTTATTTAGTACGTATTTTGAAAAATAAACTTCGTTCAAGTTGAAATATTACAATGTTCAACCTAGTACAACTTATGTTACATGAGCTATGAGAAGATTTTTTTTTTTTTTCCTTTTAAATATACTTATATTTTGATAAAGTATGTCAAATCTCTTCTCAAAGAATAAAAAATATTTGATGTCATGGCTTTTTACCTTCCCAAGAAAAACTTAAAACTTTTGTCAAGTTGGTCTTCTTCTAAAGAGCTTCCATCGTTTTCACAGTTTACTCAACTGAGTACTTCGAATTGTCTACTTCAATCTTCCAAGTGACACAGCATGATACAATAAATTTCTTCTTTTTTTCTTTTCCTTCTGTTACTTTTCGTTAAAATAAATAGACTAAATTTATAGCAATGCTCTCCTAATTAGAGCATTTTTATCAATCGATGAAAGGCAAGGGTAATAAAATTGCCTTTACTTTCCACTCAAAACAGTAATTATTTGTGTGTAAGTCTTTCAGTTTGAATGGAGAACTAGAAGGGGCAATAACAGGAACGATCACTATTTTCAATATATTTTTTATCTTCTAATGTTTTTTTTGTCTTACCCTACATATAATTATCATCGTAGATTTTTGTTTAATTTGCAATTGAGTTACACTTGATAAGAATTCGTAAGCATGGACTTTGTAAGTTTTTTGAACATTTTTAATAATTTCTTTTTAATTTTTTGGGTAATTTGTAGAGTTGGATTAATCCTTGCAATTAAAGTTTTCAAATTTTTAGAATTTGAAGCTCCACAAAGTACCACGTGGCGCATCCCAAAATTTTAAAATTTTTGTAACGTTGGAAATCCCACGTTTCCGCTCAACAGATCGAACTAATATCAATTTAATAGAAAAAATAAGATATATTGGATTTTTTTAGGCATGAAATAAGACAATCTAGTTAATAATAAAAAAGAAACTGGCGCTCAGTAAGGTCTGCTGGTATTCTTCTTCATTTCAAAATGAGAGGTCATAGATTTGAATCTCGTGAATGGCGAATTCGATATCAAATTAGGCTGCTCATTGTGTGGCTTAACCAAACTCCCTCTCGTTGTAATGTTAAAATATCGATATACTAAAAAAAAAATAAAAAAAAGAGACCACGCGCTAGTGGCCTAGTAGTAAAGAGCGAATTACGAGACTTCATTAAAACTAAAAACCCGAGGTCTCGGGTTCAAAACCTTATGTGATTCTTCCTGACCCTCGAAAGAGATAGATAATCGTGGTTTGCCACCAATTCATTTTTTTTTAAGAAAAAATAGTTTATAATAAAAAGATCGTATAAAATTAAAAGAATTTATTTTGAAGGCCGCCTCAAATAACCTTGATGTGGTTTGGTTTTTATTTTTTCTTAGAATAATGTTACTCTTATCATTTATTTGAACTATCTTTTAATAAAAGATAGAACAAAAGATTGCAAGAATAACACTTCTTTTTCTTATTTCTGGATGAAATTTTTTCTTTACCCGTTTCTTAATAGAAAAGTTTATGTAGTTGGTTAAAATTACCATTTAGTGCTCATGGTACAAAATTTAAAGACCCTGGCTCCTATTAATTGAGTTTTCTTCATATAATTATGGGACCATTATTACAATTTAGTCATAAATTTAATCTCCCTATGGTATAAAGCCATATTTTTGACTGTCCTTCCCAAATGACACAATTTAGTTACAAAGTCCTGTAACAACATATATATATATATATATATATATATATATATGTACTATCTATTAATAGTTTGAGGAGTTACCCCTGGTGACAGAAAATGTATTTGGTAGGTAAACCACGAAACTGAAAAATAAATAAATAAATATTTATATTTCATTCACAAAAATTCGATAATGATTGATGAGTCGTTTTCTTATTATACATTTGCAGACAATACAATAGTTAAAAACTTGGAAGTACAAAATTACCGAGTACACAAAAACATAACCGAAATTCTTAACCAAGTATTTTATTTTCAAGGGACATTTATGGTCAGCTGGCTAGATTCTATAGTCAGATCTCGGGACAATATGCATCGTTTCTGTTCTGACATCAAATTTAATTCACCACTAATTTCAGTTAATTTGTTCTAAGCAATATCGGTTACAGTTAATCAGATGTAACACCAAAACATGAACCCAGATTAACTTCCATGTTACATTTCTGCTCTTCATTTCTACCATCAAACTTAAGCTAGCTACCTTAGTTTCCACCACAAATTAACCAATTCCTAGAGACTAATTTGTGTTCCTTACTTATGCTAATTAAACACAATAATTAGTCATTCCAAAGTGCAAACATTGGAACCTGTTGAACCAAACCAAGATTTCCAAGCCTGCTGTGATCAGTCCCACCATTATTTCCTGCTGAGAAATAAGCATGAGAATAATCACCTCCTCCAATGCCAAACTCATGACTTTTAGGGCTTGAAGCACCCAATGGTGCGTTTGTGTTCGAATGATCCTCTACTGCATTGTTCCACATCATGTCAGCCAAGTCATCAGAAGGTTCAACACCACTTGTGATGGCCAAAAGGGGATGTGGAGAAGTAGACGAAGAGCATGAACTGAAGTCCTCGATCGCTGCGGCCGGAGGAGCTGAGTCTTTCGGTGAACGTTTGGCGAGGTCACTGGCAATGAGGGTAGAGCTTGAGCAAATCCTCTTCACATCGTACCTACTCATGTCAAAGTTGGTCACAGCACTTATGCCCCTAAACTTGATTGCTGCAATGTCATAAGCCTCAGCTGCTTCTTCTTGTGTGCCTAAATCAATCGACACCAAGAATATCATCATAATCATTCAAAATGTCGTATATAAATTCGATTCATTGACAAAATTATATCATGTTGCGCTGTATTCTATAAACATAAAAAAACTTTACCGTTAGATTCTCGTTCCAACACTCAAATTTAATGGTAAAAAATTTCACATATAAGATAAGGAAACAACGTACTGGAGAGTCCTCAAAATGGATTAGGGATTTTTAATTTATGTGAAATCAACTTACTAAATGTTCCTAGGTACAAGTCTTTGTTTCCAGCAACTCTGCCAATCCTAGCTTGCCACCTTCCATGCTGATGGTGTCTGTCAGGACAAAGAAAATAATTTGGTTTTGACAGATTGAGGGGAAAAAAAAGGATAGGAAATTGGATGGGGCTGGAATTTAATAATGTACTAAAATTTAGAAATGTTTGATATCATATGGACATTTTTAATAATGTTTGCCTATTATTGACTATGATAATTGAAAAGGCTGCAAAAATAAATTGCAGTAAATAATGGCAACTCTATTATTAAAGTTGCTTTGTGCCATACCTTGTCACACCTCTGTACACAGAAGCTCCTCTTGAAAACCCACTGCTTTTCCTAATACCAACATCAAAAGATGCCATTCAGACCAACAAAAATTTCAAACTAAAATAAAAACATAAAAGATGCTACAAATTCGAAAAAGAAAATCATGGTCCAGAAAGTAGTAAAAGGGTATATACCTTCTCAAATTGGCTACAAATTCTTGCCTTGTCATGTTCTTCATCTCTTCTAGCTCTTTTTCATAAGTACTTAGCTAATCAGCAGAAAGAGACGGGAAGAAAGTTACAGAAGAAAACAAATAATAGTTTTAATAATTTGTTGGTGAATTGTTTCAGTTTTTAGGATATTTGTGTTTATTCAACAACTAACGGGTCGAAATCTCTCCCTCTCCTTTCACTAACTTAGTTTACAACGATAGCGTATAATAAATAAAAACCAAATCTTAAGAGTGGTAGAAACCAAAACTTACCGGGAAGTTTATATGAGTAGTTGAACCCCAATACTTGAGTGCAGCTAAATCATAAGCCCTAGCAGCTCTCTCCTCCTTATCATAACCGCCTGATGATCGTTTTGCAGAGGGGAAATGAATAATATGACAGTTTTTTTAAATTTTGCACAACTTACAATGCATATCTTTATATTATATCTTTTAATGTAATCGATTAATAAAAGTTACGTCCAAAAACTTCATAAAGAATATACATGCAAATTTGGTATCAGAGGCTCAGAGCTAAAGATTCACATACCCAGATAAACTGCAGTTGCAATAGTGTGAAGAAAGACCAACCCCATAACAAAATGCATGGAAAAAGGAAAAAAATACCAGACCGTTAGTATATTCCTCTAACAAACAAAAGTACCCCAAAAAAATTTATAAAAAGAAAACCAAATATTTTTAGTAACAATTTTCTCACCTTGCCTTCCTTTCCTTGTTTGCCCTTCTTTTCTGCAACTATTATCCCATAGATGGGCCTCATATCTCCCAGTCCACCTATGCCTAAAACAGATAAATTTAAGAACAAAAAAGTTAATAAAAAAAGGAAGATATTTTCATAGTAGCATTTTTTCTGTACTCGAGCTTCCGAGTTCAATTTCCGGCTACCCACCATCGCTTGTATCGACAAAGAAAATCTAAGAAAAGGAAAAGAAAGTAAATAGTTGGTATGTACCTGGTGACACCCCGGTACTGAGAAGTGCGCTGACCAAAAGTGTCAAGAGATTTTCTAGGAACTGGTTCTCTAGCAGGAGATTTCCCAACAGCCCTTTTCTTGTTATCCACTATTTGGATTTGTTGATGAGAAATTACACTCATATTATTATTATTATTATTATTATTATTATTATTACCATTTTGCAAGCTTGGACACATAGTGAGTGAGAGAGCTGACTGATGATCACCACCACATAATGATTTCTCGTCGCAAAAGGGCAGCGTTTGGCCCAACCAAGATTTGTACATGCCATTACTAGGGACAAGGCTTTGTGCTGGGTTCAGGGTATTGCAGTAATGGGTGTAGGGTTGATTATTGATAAAGTGATCTCTGCTGGGTTCGATTTCTCCGTTGCTGGGTGTGGTGGTGGTGAAGTTGGGGGATTCATTGACGTTGATTTGGGAGATGGGGGAGTCTTGGTTTTGGTCTTGCTGGGTGTGGAAATTGTAGGCTTTGGTTTCATCAGTTGGAGGAGGAGAGCTGGAGTAGCAGCTGCCCAAGAAATCTTCAAGCTTTGGACCCTCTTCGTTTGGGTCTGCAGCTGTCTCACTTGTTGCACCCATTTGGTTCTCATATCTCCAATCTTCCAAAATTATACAAATCATATGAAAATACTAAAAAAAAGAATACACAGAAAACCCAGAAAATAATTATAAAAAAGCTTCTACTTTACATGCAATACCTTCAGAGGCATTGGAGCGGCTGAAAGGGTCAGCAGAAACACAGAGAGAACCATCAGAGCGCAAGGGCATGATGGTCATTTCAGAAGAGAAGCCTCCACCTCCTACATGTTCTTGTTCATCTTCCCTCCCACCAAATCCTTCATGGATCCTCAAGTGTGGAGCCAGAGAGAATCCCAACCAATTACTCATAACTAACTCCACTCAAAAAACACCAAATCTCTCTCTCCACCACTAAAATAGCTGGGCTTTTGGGAAGTTTATGAGCTTTCAAAAAGGTGGGACTTGTGGCAGTATTATGGGGAACAAAGGGGAGAAAGGAGTTTGCTAGCTAGGATATGAAAGTATGCCTTTTTTTTTTTTTTTTTTTTCCGAAGATTTACTTCTTCAGAGTCATGATGGATTGGAAGGGCTCATTAGTCCTTGTGGGGGGAGGGTGTTCCTCTCTATGGTGCTTTAGAGACGTGTAGACCCAAAAACCCGATTTGTGAGAAACTACAGAAGTCCCATTCGTCTTTATATTCTTACCACCATTTCTGTTTTTGTATTGAAATCCTTGGACTCTGTGCCCCTCCCCTCTTCCATTTCTTTGTCATATTCCTGCAGTGGTGGTCATGACATGTGACCGGAAATTTTATCATCAATAAAAATAAACAAGTTTATCAATATTTAAGTAATAAATCAATCAATCATTAATTTGTATATTTTTAGACTTACAAAATTAAATCTATAAATTGAGTCTTTCTAATATTATCTTATTATTTTTTGTCTAACAAGCTCAAAATCAAATTTACAAATACTTTTTTTTTTTGTCAAAATTTACAAATACTTTGAACAGTTTAAACAACATCAATTTTTAGTGCGATTGTCATATTGTTACATTATATCATAAAATAGATATAGTTGACCTACAATATAATTTTAATAAGTAAATGCATGCATAATAATATGAGTAAATTAAATAACATGTGACAATGTAACATACACATAAAAATTTCTAACTAGATGAAGCACAAGCAATTTCGGAATATTTTATGGTGAAAGATATCTTTGTTAACTTTTACAAGGCTTTAGAATAAAGAAAAATTAATAAAAAGAATTTCAAAACTTTGAGTTTTAATAAAAAATCATGCTATAATTTTATTTAATAATAAGGACAAGAGAGGAAAAAAAAAACCTAACTAAAGGCACGTGCAAAGAGCACCCAATGTCACATCTAGGGCTCGACTCCACCGTAGCACGATATTGTCCGTTTTAGGCCCTAACCACGCCTTCACGGTTTTGTTTCTGGGTATTCACAAGAAACTTCCCAGTGGGTCACCCATCATGGGATTGCTCTCACCCGAACTCACTTAACTTCAAAGTTCCGATGGAACTCGAAGCCAGTAAGCTCCCAAAAAACCTCGTGCTAGGTAAAGATGGGAATATACATATAAAGCTTACAAGATCCACTCCCCTGTGCGATGTGGAATGTAACACCCAACCAATCATTTAGTTGCATAACCATTTGACATAATCCAAGCATATTTTATTCCTCTAAAATTAAAATTTCAAATTGAAGTGGGTTCCGTTCGATTTAAAACCACATCTAGGGTGGTATGGTTGGAAAAGAGTCGGTTAAGTGTGGGTGTTGACATTGATCTCTATCATATATATTTTTTTATTTTATTTTTTGTATCTTTTAGCCATGCATGACTTTAACGGCGTGGATGTTGATTTCTATCATGTGTTTTTTTTTATCTTTTCGTTGCATTCTGGTGAAAGAACTTGAAAATCTTGGACGAGCATCTACTATTAAGTTTCATAAACAATGTAGTATCTTAAGTTTCATAAACAGCGTCGTACTGTTAAGTTTCATAAACAGTGTAGTAAGTTTCATAAACGGTGTTGTACCGTTAAGTTTCATAATCAATGTAGTACCATTAAATTTCATAAACAGTGTAGTATATTTCATAAACATTGTAGTATGTTTCATAAACAGTGTAGTATTATTAAGTTTTATAAGCAGTATAGTAAGTTTCATAAACAGTTTATGTAAGGTGCACGCAGATCCTCGCGTCAGATTTTTTTTTAATATTAAAATTATGTCTTTTTCATTAAACTTTAAGTTTTTATGTCTTTTTTTTATATTAAAATTTAAAAGTTTTCCATTAAAATTTAAATCTGTTTCATTAAATAAAATTATTGCATATTTTTTTATTAAAATAAACTTGTCCAAATCATTTTCATGAAAGTTTTCTTAGAATAATCGTCCTCTCTTAATGAGAAACCCAAGCGGCAGAGAATTTTTTGTTTTTCCTCTTTGTATTTTGGTCGGAGCGAATATTTTTTTGTTTTGAAGTATATGTTTCATTCCGAGGCTCTTTGTTTTCTAAGTTAATGAACATTTATTTGTCACGTAGAAATTGCTTTATGCATGGCTTGCAACCTTTCATCGATCGTTCAAATGGAACAATCTATTCTATTTTATATAAAGAAAACGGAAAAGGTGAATATTGATTTGGTGTCACCATGCTTCGACAAAAATATTGGACAAAAATGCCCCCAAAACAAAAATCTTCAAAGACAGTCCAAAATAACACATCAAATAAGGTAGGGGCATTCATCATTTTAATAGTATTTCTTTAATAATTTACTTTTTGATGTTTTTTTTTTTTAATTAGTACCTCACAAAAAGCTAGCAATAATGTGATTCAATTTCTTTATTTTTAAACACGTTCAAAATATCTTAAGAGACGTGTAATGCTGGTTATAAAAAATATTTTTCGCACGTGGATAACAATTTGATTAAATAAGTTATCAACTGATTGTTTTTTTTTTTTTTTTTTAACAAATGATATTATTCACACTAAGGGGGATGGGAATGGACTTAGCCTCACTATGACAGCTCGTCCCGAAATATGGAGTATTTTATTCTCGATGGCGTGAAATGACTATTTTGCCCTTAAGCGTCTGGTAGTGGTGTGTGTTAATGGGCTAAGGAATTGAACCAATTATTTCATATCCTACTTTGTTGGACCCAATTGGAAATTGGTGTTGTTTTGTATGGTTTTGGCATGCAGCCCAATTAGGGCTTGAGGTGGGTTTTAGGTGCCCAATCTGGACACACATACACACACTCACATACACATGCAACCTGCATCCTTTTCTTTTTTTTTTCTCTCGAACTCTCTCCGTCCGTACATCGGTTGACCAACCTCCAAACCTACGTTACTCTCACGAATCGAGTGTTTGGAAGGTACCATCACCTCCCTCGTGGTCTCACGAACTTTTACATACCAGTTGCTCGAAGTAAGTACCTCGAGAATCCCTGAACTCTGAACTCCGATGAGCAGTCGATTTCACTCCGACATGATCGTCGAGGTTCTACCAAATTTTAAGACTTAAAAAAGTAATCATTAGTCTTCTCTAGCATGTTAGGTTAGTTTTGGTTAAGTTTGGACGTCGAAATGAGCTTGGTTGTAGGTTTGCAGGATTAGCCGATTTTCAAGGATGTCTCTAGCCATTTTTCCGTTGGTTTTAGGACCTTTAAAAGGTAAGAACGTGTTGTACTCGTTTAGAGCTTCAATTTGAGACAAATTTCATGAAATTTGGTTGAGAAATGGCGGAGATATCAAGCTTTGAAAATTTTCCAGTTTTCGTTGACGCAGATGGCAGATGGCAGCCGGCGACAAAGTCCGGTGATCCACCGGAGAAGAAAGGAGAATATTTCGTCAACTTTGACGGAATATTCCTAACGGCGATTAACGACATCAGGTATGTTTAACGGTATATTCCATTAGTTGACGAAATATTCTCTAACGGCGTTAACTATTCCGTCAGTGTGCCAGGCACGTGCCTGCGCATCGGGGGCGCGTGTGGCCGTACCTTGGCCGGCGCTTGAGGGCGAGTGGGATGTTAGAAAATTATTCTAAAAATATGGGGATGTTCGTAGAGTTGAGTAGGCCACGATGGTATATTCAAATACCCCAATTAAGCAACGTATGAAAAACTATTACCTAGTTTTGTAAATGTACTTAAAAATAATGTTTAAATAGTTGTTTCACATAGAGGTGAGACTTTTCCAGAAGACGAGCGTAGTCAAGCGAGACTCTGGGGCTACGACCCTTCCACATATCAGTGAGTGGGCTTTTGGTATTCAGTATATATATATATGCTTGGTATTTTTCCTAGAAAATGTGTTTAAATGGACTTGTGTTTTAAAATGCCATGCCAAATGTTTTATACATAAAATATGTATTTAGTAGTTGCACATAATTATGTTTGACGCTGCGGAAGCTCAAGTAAGTTCCAGGTGAGTTTATAGATTGTGGATGTGAGTTGCATGATTATGCTGAGATGTATCTATAGCTCATAACCTGCACCCTGGTGTTAGTGCTCATGCCCATGGTCAAGGCACAGTTATTCACGTGATATTCACCTCCCGCACCATACACTCACCTTGGATCCAAGTTAGGTGCATAGTCCTATCGTACAGACCACTTTAAGTGGTTTCGACTCGTGTGCAAGCATACTTGTTAAGCTATTGGTTGAGTCGTACAGGTCATATTAGGTGACTCCGACTAGATGGATGAGCTATAGATTCAACCGTACAGGTCATATTAAGTGACTCCGGCTGACATTTCATTTGCATTAATTTATATCACCTGACTTACATATTTTATGTTGAGATATTTGACATGGCATATATGTGGATTTTGCTATTCTGAGCATGGTTGTGGTATAGATATGTATTCTAATTTCTGGGAAATTATACAGGTTTTACGGCGAGGGTTTACTATCTTTGATAATTGAAATGGTTTTGAAAAGTTTTGTTTTCGCCCACTCACACTTTCTGTTTTGCGCCCCTCTAGGTTTTAGGTAAGAGTGTTTGTTGGTGGCTTACGAGAAATCGCGGCGGTCCTGACAGATTATCACTAATGTAGGACCACCTCTGGTATTGTATAATTAATACTTGTCCTATTAGACTGCACTTAGGTTACATATGCTCTGACTATAATGTTTTCACACTTAATTATCACTACTTGCACTTATACTTGTTTGGTGTAATTAGTTAGTTTGGTTTTTATTTATTTGTATTCTTTTATACCTATTGCTTCCGCACTGCGCACATAGCTACATCACCCTCGCGTGATGACCAGCACGTCTCGATCTAGGTTAGGGTGTGTCACTCACAATGGCTAGCAATAATGTGATTCAATCAATTATTTATTAAATATTATTTTCTCTTTTTTTAAACACGTTTAAAACATCTTAAGAGGCGTGTAATGTCGGTTATAAAAAAGGTTTTTCGCACACAGATAATAATATGATTAAATTAATTGTCAAATGATTTTTTTATTTTAATAAACGATGTTATCTACACTAGGGAAAGGAGGTGAGCTTAGCCTCACAATAGGCTAGCAATAAATGATCCAATCAATTATTTATTAAATATTCTTTTCTCTATTCTTAATGTAAATTCTATAGAGAGTGATTTTATTATGTGAATTTAGCTGCTTTAATTGGTTTATGAGGGATTTCTTCTAGCATGATCTAAAATTATTCATTTACTTCAAATATATGACTTTTCTTTTATCAATTTACGTATATAAAGATATTTAAAACATATAAGTCGCGAATAGCACACTGATAGGAGCATATTCATGCGACTTAAATGGCTTGTTCTCGTGCATTTACGTTATGTTTCTTTAGTTATTTTAGTCCTTTAAGCTATTTTCGTGTGTTTGTAGGTCCAAATGGCTAAAGGAGCAAAAAGATGCATTTTGGAGACTTTTGGAGCACTTTTGGGCTAAGGATGGATAGCTTATGCTTGGCGCCAAAATGTTGGACGAAATTGAAGACCAAAGTGTTGGAACTTTGTTCCCTTTAGTTTTAGGACATTTAAACCTTCCAATTCCCTTATGTCGTGCATCTCCACCTTTCTCCCAAAACCATACACATGCATTCATTATTCATTCCCTCACATGCTCCCATTACTTATCATTCATCACTTATCATTCACCACTTATCACTTATCATATCATTCACCACTTATCATTCATCACTTATCATTCACCACTTATCACTTATCATATCATTCACCACTTATCATTCATCAAACACATGCATTCACATGTTTTCAAAATCAGCCATTCCACATGCATATTCAACCTAGCTGTCATTGCACATGCATTCACTCTTTAATTCACATGCATTTACTCTTTAATTCACATGCAAAACATCCCATTCCATCTCCCATCAGATTTCCATCATATTCACATGCATTCCATCCTTTAAAACATTGCACATGCACTCCCTTTAATTAATTAAGCCACATGCACTCCCATCCATTTCATCATTGCAGCCAACACATGCTTTCACATGCATTTTCAGATTGTCCCCTTGCACATGCAGCCACATATTCATTGCACATGCAATTCTAACCCACATGCACCCTTTATTCTTTCATCATTCCAGCCACTCCACAATCCCATTCATCAACACATGCATCCACATGCATTCACCCTTTAAACCATTAAATCCACATGCCTTCCTATTCAATTAAATCAGCCACACGCATTCATCATCATAACCTAGCTGTCATTCCACTTCATTGCACATGCATCTTCAAATAAATCAGATTTCCATCATATTCACATGCATTCCATCCTTTAAAACATTGCACATGCACTCCCTTTAATTAATTAAGCCACATGCACTCCCATCCATTTCATCATTGCAGCCAACACATGCTTTCACATGCATTTTCAGATTGTCCCCTTGCACATGCAGCCACATTCCCTCTTAGCTGTCATGTTCCCCCCATTTCACCTATAAATAAGCATCCATTGCATTCATACTCATGCAATCACTCTTCCATATTCCAGAAATTCGTCAAAACCTCTCCACACCCTTGCAGCAGCCACCAAAACACCTTTCTCCTCCATGTTCAGTGAAAAGTAAATTCATGAAAGTAAAAGAAAAGTATCATCGAAAGTTTAGTAGATTATTTTGGATATCCAAATGAATGTATAAAAATAAATGAAGTGTTAGAGATGAAAGTCGGGTACACACATAACCACTCATTAATTCTACATGGTTGCCCCCTTTGTGGTTCAACCTTATATATATATAACTTGATCATTGTATATATTATCGGGCTTCATCATAAGAGCAACTCCAGCGTATGAAACCTCCCCCCAAGCAATAAACTATGATATCCACCTAGTGAACAGTAACTGCCCTTAATGAACAGTAATCGTTTTTTACATCTCCACCGTTGCACTTCAATAACCCTGGCAATAGGCAATAAAATATTAGTATTTTTTTTATTTATAAAATAATACAAAATAATTTTAATTGTAATTTCAGATAAGATTTTTAATCGTTCTCGTTGCGCCACGTGTCATTATCCGAAGTATTATTAAATAATACAAAATAATTATTTGTAATTTCGAATAAGATTTTTAATCGTTCTCGTTGCGCCACTTGACATAAAATACGAAAAGACAATTATTGGGGATGGATTTTCGATAATTTTTAATCGTACTCGTTGCGCCACGTGTCATTATCCGAAAATACAATTATTGGTGATGGATTTCTGATAAGATTATTAACCAATCACGTTGCGCCACGTGTCATAATCTGTTTACAATCTTTGAGGATAGATTTCCATCAGATTTTTAACGAATGACGGCATGCCACGTGTCATTATCCGAAAATACAATTATTGGTGATGGATTTCTGATAAGATTATTAACCAATCACGTCACGCCACGTGTTATAATTTGTTTACAATCTTTAAGGATAGATTTTCATCAGATTTTTAACGAATGATGACATGCCACGTGGCATTATCTACAACTTAATCCTTTTTTAATCCTCCATATAATTTACCATTCATCCTCACAAATCTCACATCAATTTTCTCAAGATCTCTATCATTATTCATAGTTTCTGCTTCATTCTTACAATGTCTTCTTCTTCCTCAATGATGATGTGGGAACTCGATCAGGAAAAGGAAGAATTGTTTAACCAACCAGAAGGAATGTTCAATCTCCAGGTGGCAAAAAATAAGAGGGAAGAAGATGAAGAGCGTAGAAGGAGAGATGATGAAGCAAGAATGGGCAGAGCCTCACATTCCCGTTGAGTCATCCAAGCTGTGGCTCAGATTTGCAGGCCCAGCCGTTCCGGAAACCTTGATAGAAGTAGGCAAAGACGAGATACAGAATTCTTGGATGATTATTTTGTCCGTAATAGTGCATTCCCTGATACGTACTTTAGACGTCGTTTTAGAATGGAACGACATTTGTTCAACAAAATCTTGATTGCTGTTTACAACCATGATTCTTACTTTGTGCAAAAGAATAATGCTTTTGGTGCTATGGGTCTCCTTCCTCAGCAAAAAATTATTGCTGCCTTGCGAATACTTGTATATGGAGCATCTGCAGACCAAGTGGATGAGATAACGAGGATGGGGAAGTCAACGATTCTTGAGTCCCTGATGAGGTTTTGCGGAGCAATCGAATCTATCTACACCGCAGAGTACCTCCGGAAACCTACAAACATGGACTTGCAAAGGCTTCTGAAGAAGGCCGAGATGCATGTTTTTCCTGGGATGATTGGAAGCATTGATTGTATGCACTTGACGTGGAAAAAATGTCCAAGTGCATGGCAAGGCGATTATGGGGACAGAAAATGAGCAAAAAGTATCATTTTGGAGGCAGTGGCATCTTTTGATACATGGATTTGGCATGCCTTTTTCGGGGTTCCGGGAGCTCAAAATGACCTCAACATCCTTGCCCAATCCCTAGTGTTCAACGATGTCCTGCAAGGAAAGGCACCAAAAGTCACGTACTGCGTCAACAGACATATGTACAACGGGCTATACTACTTAGCAGACGACATTTACCCAATGTGGTCAACATTTGTCAAAACAGTGCCACGTCCGCGAAGTGCAAAGGAAAAACACTTTGCGAGCTATCAAGAGGGGTGCAGGAAAGATGTGGAGTGTTGTTTTGGTATCCTCCAAACTCGCTGGGCGATCGTCAAATGTGCTGCCAGATTGTTTGATGTAGAGTTGCTTCGATCCATCATGATGAAGTGCATCATTCTTCACAACATGATTGTGGAAAATGAGTACGATTATGATGTCATTGATGAATATGAGCCAGACACGATGGAACAATTCAAGAACACGTATATATTGCGCTCATAACTGCACTGAGGAACCCGTGCAACATGAGTCATTAGAAAGGGATAGACGTCACAATGAATTGGTCATTCAATGATATACTGCACTTCAAAGGCCATATATGCACAATGCCCGGCAAAATGACTTGATAGAGCACCAGTGGGCATTGAACCAAGCTGAAGATAATTAAGTTCATTTAGTATGCTTGTTTTTATTTGGTGTGTTTATTTAATTTTAGTTGGTGTGTTTTTTTTAGTTCAGCTTTAGTGAGTTTTTTATTATTCGGTATGCTTATGTAATTTTATTTGGTGTGTTTTTGTCATTTGAATAAATATTCTCTTAGTATAAATAGCTTACCAAATTCAATAAATTTACTCTCACTTTAAATAAAGTACTAAATTTAATAAATTAGAAACAACATAAAGTACTATTTTCAATAAATAATAAATTACAATCCAAAGTGATTGGAAAATTATGGGCTTCGATTACAAAAACTACTCTATTCATCATCACTTAACCAATTTATGGTGCTAGGATGATCTTCTCTTACGGTGCTAGGACCATCTTGTCTTGCTCTCGCTTCTCTTGCACACCTCCTTCGCACCACGTCCACTTTCTCTGACTTCCAAAAAAATTTAGAATTTGGAGACTTCCCTTCTAAGGCGTGTTCATAATCTAACGATCTCGTTGAGACATTTTTTCATCTCTAACCTGTTCCCTTTCTTGCCTAAGTAGCTCTCTTTTTCTCTCATTAGCTTGAAATTCTCTCTTAATATCTGCAGCTTTTGCCTTATCTCTACCCTTATCAGCCTCATATTTTTCCATTTCTTGCGCCAAAGTCAATTTACCTTGGCGAGCAAGTTCTTCCATGTACTTTGTATAATCATTCTTAGAAGCACTCCTTTATCTCTTTGAAGCCTTCTTACCTTGAGGCCTAATTGGATGACGGGTCGAACCTGACGTTTGTTCAAGAAGGGGCGTTTCAGGCACTTCTCCTGCATCATCTTCATGAACATGCGAGCCATGATCGGGTGGAAAGTGTACAGGGGTGCTGTTCATGAAAACTTCTAGACCGACAGACACAACTCTAAATTTAGGACAATCTTTGACAATATTCCAACATTCCCACCAGTTGAATGATTTATTTTTGCTTTTGGTTATGGCACTGTACCAAGCTTGTGCTTGAAGTTCCTACACACTGCGGGAGAAGAAATAATTATAATGAAAATAGGTAACAAATAAATAATACAAACAAATAATTATAATGTAGGTAGGTAACAAATAAATAATACAAAGAAATAATTTTAATGTAAATTTGGGTATAGTACAAACAAATAAATAATATATTGTTACCTGATCCGAGTAATTTTCCCCACTTCGAATATTAGTACTAACTTGTGCCAAGGCGTCTCTCCACGTACTAAATGATTGACTAAGTAATTTCCAACGACTGGACATCGATTCTTTGGTTCTTTTCCCACCAATTTTCTCAAGATAATTGGTATGAATAAGACTCCACATTTCTCGCAACTGCATCTCATTATCCGTAAGCGAACTATGAGTAACTTCAACCCAGCTAGTACACAACGCAACATCTTCAAGAATCGACCAATTCGTACTTGCATCAGTAGTCATTTTGTTAAGAAAAATGGATTGAAACTTTGAGAGAAAGAAAGGAATGTGATTAGAAGTAGTTGAGAAAATATGAAATTATGGTGTAAGGTAGATGATAATGAGAAGGTATTTATAGAAAAGTAAAAACAATTTTTTTTAAAAACAATTTCAGATTTTTTTTCGAATTTTTTTAAAATTTTTATTCAACTAATTAATCTTTGTCGTTGGATATAAAAAAAAAAATTGAATTCCAACACTACAGATTGTGCCACGTGTCACAACGATAACTTTTCTTAATTTTAAAACTATTTTTTCTTTTATTTATTTTTTATTTATAAAGTAGATTAATATCAATTGTCGATCTCAGATCGAATGGTTGATATTAAATCAGAATTTTTTTTAATTACCATTGCATATCGGACGGCCCATTTTAAAGAGCCGTTGAGATCGAACGCATTATGGGAAGCCACGTGACTTCCCAACAGTAACATTTCAGTCTGAAAAGTGGGCTGATTTTTCTAAAAATATGTCGGGCGACGCGCCCCCACGCATGAGTGGGGTGCACGCGCCTAACAGAAAAAAATAAAAAAAGGGCCTAACACCAGGCTGACGTCAGCCTTGGCATCACATCCACTCGGCTCTCGGGCTGGCAATTCTTCATAGGCCTGGAGCTCGGGCGTCAGGCTCCTTCACGCTGGAGCGAATCCACAGGGCCTCGGGCCCTTTTCTTTGGCCTGTCCCCCGAGCAATCCACCATGGTGGAGTTGCTCTAAGACTCAGGTGTTAGTCATATTAGGAACCGCCTTTAAAAAATATGTTTTTTTAGAACATCTTTAACGGAGTAGTCAAAGGAGTAGACAAGCTTATTTTGACGGGTTGCGTAGGCAAAAACATGTTCGAAAGGTGTATTTAAATTTTGCCTAGACCCACAAAGTAGCCAATGTTGCCTACTTTCAACATTATAGGCAAATGGGGTCTCACGTCTTTACTTATAATAAAGTATTCCATGTAGAGAAGACAAAGATAAATGATAAACACATATGTTAAAGATGAAATAAAAATAAAGTCTTGCCTATTCTATTTACCTATTTTATTGAGTGACACTTTTTCAATGAAACAATCAGAATGACAACTTTTAACGTCAACTATTATAGTACAGATTGTACAGTTTTATTTATTTATTTTGCCTACACCATTGGAGATGCTCAATCCCAAATGATCCGATTTCCCAAATCATCAAACAATCGTGATGGTCAAGCCATATTTGTTTTAGATTCCTAGAACTCTCAATAGTGCTAAGTATGTTGCCGGCCTTTATTGGCCCGCACAAAGGGTTATGGCGTAAAATTATGTGTTGCTCGGCTTCTTTAATGCTAAGTTTTGGGCTTCTCGAGTCATTTAATTTTAGGTCAATCAAAATATATAATCATGTGTATATTTCAATTATATTTACCCAAATTAATAAGAGGACAATGGAATTTCTTCAACATTAATGTATCCAAATCGAACGAAAATTACAAACTAGCGTCATTAGTTGTACAGTTGCAAGCAGTGAAGGGGATAAAACGGAAGACTTAAGTAGTATTTTTGGGTAGTACAAGTGTGTGTTTTAAAGGGTTTGTACGAAGTTCTTGTCAATTATGGAATGATACTAGTTTTACCAGAATCAGCAGGAACTGAATGCTACGTGATCGGTGCTTATTCTAATTTATATTCCACCAAGCAGGAATTTCAGAGTACATAAATATATGACATAAATTGTCAGAAATTAACAATTAAATGTGCGCTTAAGAATGCAAAGAAACTTGACAGGTTGTAGAGGTCCACTTAAAAGACAATGTACATTGTACAGTGATCTATAGTGGAATGACCCGGCCCCTCCAGATCATCAACCTTTGGAATTTAACATGGCTGAATCTATGAACACCCAAAGAACTGACTCTAGACACCAACAATAGAGAGAGTTTTTATAAATCCACATGGAGGCCTTGCCTGGGTCGGGTCATAATCTCCCTGGGCTTAGGCCCTGGTGTGGACTTGATTTGGTTAGTTCGTAACAGAGCCCATAACTGGACTCCTGGGAAAGGGTATTGAATAATGTGGACTCCTTTGTACTGGAATTGGGCAACACATGATCCAACAGTGTGTTAAATTTTTTGAGTTATGAACTAGTAATCTATTTGTACATGATCCAAAATGGATATTGCCCCCCACTTAAACCGTTTTCATACTCATTAAATGTTAATTTTTATCACAAAAGACTACGTGTTGTTAGTAATGAAACCATTCACTTGTTCCTTGAATTTTTATTTATTATTTATTTTTTGTCAAATTACGTTCAATTTTACATTCTTTGACACATTTCTCTAACTGTTTGGACAATCAAATTTAGTTAGTGGAGAAGAGTATGTTGTGTATCCAATCTAACATAAACAAAAGAATGACTGAGGCTTTTTTTCTTCACTTTTTATGCCTGTTTTAATTCTGAAGCTTAATTCTCCTTTAGTTTGTTCATTTTAATGGCTAAAAGAAGAAGGGCGTGCGTGTATGTTTTGTGCAAAAATGGTATTAAAACACAAATAAACAATGAATGGGAGGCTTAGTCATCTCTCTCGATTTTTAGTGTAGATAATATTATACGTATTAAAGAAAAATACAAACCCTAATTTTGGTCAAATGTGGACGTGCTAACTGCTATCCTCATTCCATAATCATAGGGCATCTAAATATAGTTGAATAAGTATTAATTAATTGGTAATCTCTGAATCTCATATAAAATCTGGCACTGACAAAGTGACTCTACCTTCTTTCGCCCTGTACATATCCAATTCTGATGCACGCCTATTATTCTTTATCATTTTCCCGTACCAACTTGTTTTGTTTGGCTTGTAAAAATCCCAAGCTTCACACATGCACACCACACCCTGGATTAGCAAGTTGTTTTAACTAAATTGCCTCATCACAGTTTTACATGTATAAACGATTGATGTTAGCATAATTATTATGAAATATACGTTTAAGTTGTTGATTGACGCTCAGTACTAAATATGATCTGCTACCCTTATGGCTCCTAACTTAACCGTTTAGGTCCAACACAAGGTTACTTAGTTTCAACAGAACCATCCAAGTGTGAGGTTTTTTCAGAACACCTTTGGCACTATTAGTGTATAACTATTTACTTTTAATTTTTAACTCATTCTTTATCCTCTCACGCACATGCGAAAAAATTCATGGTACATTTTCGATATCAAATTAAGTTGTTTCACATTCATACTTTGCCTACAACCACAAAACTCCAACACAAGTTAGCAAAATGTACAGTAAAACGATAAGAAATTTATTATGCTCCGACATGCACAAGATCAATGAATTGTTAAGCGTGCGGCTAAAAATTTTAGAATATAAAGATTCACATTCTAGTAGACCAGTACATACTAAAAAATTCGTAAAATGATTCACTTGTTATAAGAACTGTCCATATATATTCTCCGACTATAGGCCATTTGTATTCTAATTCGCGATACAGCTTTTGTA
The DNA here is from genome assembly GCF_041283825.1 of Pyrus communis. Lineage (NCBI taxonomy): Eukaryota > Viridiplantae > Streptophyta > Magnoliopsida > Rosales > Rosaceae > Pyrus > Pyrus communis. Next base: position 12,084,595 of record NC_142573.1, read on the forward strand.
AAAATGTGTAAAGTGCAATGGTAATGGGCACAGTTAGCTTCCTACTCTGCTAGCATAATATTAATATTCCAACAGAAGCTATATACTATTGATTCACAGCACCTTACTACGTAGAGGAATCCGGATTCTCACTAGATCCTCTTTGTGAGGATTTCGGGTTTTACGAATTGTATCCGTTCATCGTACATTGTGTAGTCAAAAATTATTTTAAATATTTTTATTTAAAATTAAAATACTAACAATACCTGATAAAAATTAATCGTACTATGTATGATAAACATAGCGATTCATGAATCTTTAGGATTCTCACTAAAAAGAATCCGAAAATAATCATGTTGGTAGATAGAGTAATACCTCATTCATAAATTTGACAAGTGTCGTTTAAGTAAGAAGAAGGGTTAATTTCATGAAAAGTAGTTTTCACTGACTAGTTTTGTAATCCAGCACCTTTGCGGACCCGGCTTCTCTGCTCTCTTAGTTTTTATATATTTTTATTCTCTCATATCTTATGTGGTCACGGTTAAATCATATCAATATTTTATATTGATTATAAAGATAATGAGACAAAAAATAATAATAATATAAAATATTAACGTAGTTTAACCGTAATCGTATAAATAAAAGAGAATAAAAATGTACGGGAACTGAGAGAACAGAGAAGCTAGGTCCCACCTTTGCTGCTGCTGCTGCTGCATCGATCGCTGTTTCCCAAGTCTTGTGACTCATCTGGAATTAATACATTTTAACGAACACAATCATTTAGTTTGTAGATGACACTTGATGATATGCACAGGCAAAAATCAAGCAGGATATGCTTAGACTTCAACTTGTAAACCGAAGGGTTCACTGGAATGCTGATGCAATGGATTATAAGGCCCAAATGTTTCTGCACATAATATTGGAAAACCGTGTCTTGCAGCTTGATTATAATATCTAGACTCTGGAGTAATGCATACGACCAATACACTTATATATAAAGTCTCTAATACACATAAATTTCATCTATAATTATAGCGTACATTTTTATTAGGCTAAAAGGTTCTTTTCTGTTTGGGCTTATTAGGCTTAAAAATTTATTATAAAATGTTGTCACATTGAACTCTACATTCCTTTCATCCTTTCATAACTAATCAAATTTGATTAGAAACTAATTAATTGCTATTTTCCCATTAAACTAAGTTGTTAAATGGTACCACATCATGGATGGAGGACCACTGCCCCGTCATGGTGATATATCAACTTTCTTTATCTCACACATTATATATTACATGATGAGTGATGAGATGAATGTATTCTTTGTGTAAGTAAGTAATTATTCTCATAAATTTGCATATTGACATTTTTAGTGTGGTAGATGAAAAAGGTGACCCACACATGCACATTTCTAGATGTGTGGCATTGAATTTTCCAAAATGAAGAAGATCCAGTTTAACAAAAAAAAAAAAAAAAAAAAAATGAAAAAGAAGCCGAAGATCCAGCATGCCATGAAATTCCAAACTATAAGTGCACAACAAAAAATCAGATGCAAATCAAGGGACCATATAGATGAATCCCAGCAAATATATCGGCTACATTGTCATTGGTCCACATATAATGCTCCTATATATTTCTTTCACCTAATCTTTGAATTAAGAACTACTTGAAACCTAATTCCTATTTTGTTAATATATATTCTTGTCAAATTGGTTTGATCACGAGCACGTTTATTGAGCAATAAAATATTATTATACAATACGATTAGGTAATAGCCAAATAGAGAGGGCTTTTTACACACACCTAAAAGCAAGTTCAACCAATCCAGACATACTTTCTATTTAAGGACTCCTTTTATGCAATAAAAAGAAAAACAAAACTAACATTTAGGCAATTGTTCAAATAAATAAAAAAGAGTCAGAATTGTTGTGGTCAAAGCCTATGTTCAGTTTACAATATTGAATGCAAATTATAACATAAAGGGTAATTAACTTGTAATTAAGCAAACTAATAATTAAATTAGTATTATTTACGTGAGGGTCATGTGCAATCTGGTCTACTACAAACCCTAGAAAACAAAGACCGGTACTCGAGGCCTTCCCCCTGAGAAATAAGTGCTCCAACCAATCGTATTACTTCTTCATGCAACTCACTCTTAAGATTTTTATGGTTTTTTGGGGCTCCGAATACTGAAGGAGCACAGCACGTACTGTTTCAAAGACAAAAGTGCTACTTATAAACCTTAATATTGTATTCATCTCCTTCGTCTATCTGTCCCCCTGCTATTCTCTTTTGGATCAGGATTCTTACATGAGATTAGGAGGCTGAGCCTCCTGAGCAAATCATACGGATCGTTAATTCAATGACTACAAACAAAGAGCTTCTATAAAAGTTGTAATAATTGTAACCGCTGGATTTTGGATCAAATAGGTCATATGATTTGCTTAAAAGACTCAGCCTCCTAAGCACAGAAGAGGATCCAGATCCGTTTTGTCACGTAATAGCAAAACTTTTATTAAAAGACTGCATGCCCTTTTATTTTCTTTTTAATTTTATTTACTACAACTTGCACATGCAAAAAGAAATTATGCAGCATGCCAAATAATCACGTATATCCACAACAAGCCAATCCTTCCTACATGGGATCTGATTAACTTTCCGCACAGCCGTCTGATCTATTTGTATCTTGAGAAATGCTCTCTCAAATGTAAAATTTTTTATAAAATTTGTCACCTTATGTTTACATAATTGACGTTAATATTAATTGAAAAAGAGTTTATAAAGTCTCATTAGCATTTCTATTGTGTACTAACCCTTTTCACCTCAAATTCTACTTTTTTTTTTGGTTTTTCGCTACCTTTTTGCGCACTAAGTAAATTAATCATATCAAACACTTTTTTATTTGGCAGCCTTTGGAGTATTAGTATGTGCAATGTAGCATCAACCTTTATAGCTCTCTTGTTGCTCAATCATCAAATTCCATGATCAAAATATCACGTCTCTTTTTTTTCAACCTGAGAGAGAGAGAGAGAGAGAGAGAGAGAGAGAGAGAGAGAGATTATAAGACAGAGAGAGAGAGAGAGTGAGAGAGACTCATAAGTGGTAGTTGGGTTCTTCTCTTCCATCAAGAAGGTTAGATGATAGAAACCCAAAATAGCATCCTCTCTCCCAAAGCCTCACACAATCTCTTTCTATCTCTCTGAGTGGCTCAATGGCTCCCGTGACAAAAGACTCCATTAATAGACGAAAAGTGAAGGGAGGTGAAGCCATGAAAAACACAAAAAGGGAAGTCAACAAGGGAGCATGGACAGCAGAAGAAGATCAGAAACTGGCTGAGGTTATTGAAATACATGGTGCAAAAAGGTGGAAGACAATTGCATCTAAAGCAGGTGTGTGTGTGTGTGTATATATATATATCCTATATACTTAACATGAAATTAACCAGGTACTCGACCACATTACACTTACTGAATAATGATCAAGAGCTTAAAAGTGTCTTAATTTTGATTGATGCAGGCCTCAATAGGTGTGGTAAAAGTTGCAGGCTAAGATGGTTGAACTATCTCAGACCAAACATCAAGAGAGGCAACATATCTGAGCAAGAAGAGGACTTGATCGTTAGGCTTCACAAACTTCTTGGAAATAGGTATCCATTGATTTCATACGATAATTAGCATCAAAATTTTAAAGTACATAAATAGTGTCTGAGGGATTAGGGGGTATTCAATTGGGGTCTAGGATCCCTCTAATCGCTCAGAGCAGGAGGTAGACTGCTGTGACGGTTCGATGACTTGGCCCTGATATATAAATTTTGCCCGCCTTATCCTATAGCCCTTGCCTATGTAAGATTTACTTACAAAATTGATCATTCTCTTGTGGGTTTTTAATTTCTTATTAGGTGGTCTTTGATTGCCGGGCGATTGCCGGGTCGAACAGATAATGAAATAAAAAACTACTGGAATTCTCATTTGAGCAAGAGAATGAACCAGAAGGAAAAGCAAAATGGAGCCAATTTAACAAGACAAATGATCTCCATAGATCATCAGAAGGATCGTGTACAAATGAAAGAAGATTCGTCATCGGAAGAGGGTGCTACTAGTACTAGTACTACAAGTGCTGCATCTAAAGGAGGTGATCAAAACTCCAACATTAATATTGATGTGGATGATTTCTTTGATTTCTCCAATGAGGGGCCTTTGAATTTGGAGTGGGTGAGCAAGTTCCTTGGACAAGATGATGGCAGATGGTTTAACTGACCAATAGTGCAGTTTCATGCTAATTACTCAGGGTTGTATGTCAAAATTTCACCGTCTGTCAGCTATTTTTCCCTTTTCTTTTTTACACGGTTAAATATATATTTGATGACTCTCTAATGGAGTTCATGACGGTGCGCTGAAACTATTGTACATCAATAAAAACTTGGATGAGTTTAGTTCTGCCCTTTCTTCTACACACAGACACACACACAGACACACACACACACACACACACACACACATATATATATATATATATATATATATATATATATATACTTGGCAAATATATGCAATATTTCCGGTAATTAAATAATCGTCGACAATATGAATTAGTTTATCATTTCTGTATTTGGTTCAATTTTATTTTATATTTATTTGTATAAAGACCATCACACAATGAGAGCTTGTATAAAGAAAAACGAATGAAAAAAAAAAGGATGGTTTACATTGTGTAGTGGTGGGAGCACTCATCCAAATGTAGAATTACTCTCTTATCATGTGGACGTAAAAATTTCCAAATTTCATCCGCATACCAACATGAGGTAGAAGAAAGGAGAATGGTCTTCGCAAACTCATTTCCTTTTTCTAAATTTTCGTCCCCCGACAAAGACCGAGGACAAACATACAGGATTCTCTCTCTCTCTCTCTCTCGTTCTCTTTCTCTCTCTCTCTGTCCATACATAATATATACACGCAGATGTAAAATATTTGTAAAGTGGAAAACAGTGAACCTGCAGGCAAAATAATGAAGTTGAAAGATGGCAATCTAAGGCATTTGAAAGATGATGAACAGAAGCCTAATCACTGCATGGCTTGTCATGTAGTTCCCAGTCGGTCAGAGAGATTCTTTTTTAATAGTGGAAGATTTAAAATAGTTTTAACAACCACGGTACTGTTTACTTTAATGAAAAATCATATTTTTACATTAAAAAATCAATCATGATAATATTCATTTTACCTTCTATTTTATTTTTACTGTTAAAATTCAATATTTTCAAATTATTTTCATTAGTTTTCCTAAGATTTAAAGCAAAGATGGCGAAGAGTAACGAAAAAGGAGAAATTGAGTTTGTTCATATTATATTGTGGACAATTGTTAGTGCATAAATCTGTGATATACGATAAGACAAAAGGTTGCATATCTGCATGCTTTTTAAAATTTACCATTTGCTTGCCAGACATTCCTGGGACAAATTAGAGACTACAAAATTTTATTATATTAGTCTATATAGTAGTGTTAAAGACACCAAAACAAACTTGAATATCCAAATAACAATATCTCATTTGTATTATGGAGAAGTGTTAGTCATCAGTTGAGCGTCATTCAATAGCTGAAATGCTCCACATGCCCACGACATACGATAACATTCTCATTGTTTATATTTGAATTTAAATCCTCAAGATATTTTGGTCAACAAGCCCCTAGTTTCAAGTTTCATTACAATACAGGTTTGTGGTATTTTCCTTTGGTCAGTGATTAGTGATTACCTTATAGATGTTCATATCATATCCTCTATTCGTTGATGTTGAAAGTCATTGACAATGGGATGACTTATGTATGAGTATATATAATTTGGACACCATGCAATCAAAGTTTATTCATGAACTCGAGCTTCAACTATGGTGAGAACAACTTGTATGACACAGGTTTACTGTTACAATGATGTTTCGTGCCAATACCATAAGAACATGTAGAAAAAAACTAGCACATATCATGTATTATTAGCACGGAACGTCACGTGATGGTAAACCCATGCCATACAAGTCCTTCTCCCCGGAAACGCTAAAAGAGATGTGGTCCTTCCAGCCTGAATAATTGTTCACGTTGCATCCATATATAGGTCCAAAAATTGTTGGGCAGACAAGCAGTACACCCACACATTTGCTTATTATACCTTTCACAGATATAATATCAGTTCCTATAAAGTCGATTTGTCTGTTCTGTCACACATAAATTCATATTAATTATTTGTAAGTATGAATATAAATAGTGATAACTTCTCCACAAGTGCATTAGAAATTTCAATCTATATATCTAAAAACTTAGAAAATTATCTTATGTTCTAGTGTATAGTATGCACCAAATGAATGAAGGATTAGATGTGTAGCCAATGATGCAATAAGCAAAGATCCAACAGCCAAAAATTTTAGTATGTTGTATACACTAGTGAATACTAGAAAAAAAAAACCCAAACTCTCCTTCATCGAACACATAATATCAAACACAAGAATAAACGCTTTTGATCACTTAATCTCATGTCATCTTTTGCCAAAGGGAAGGCCAAACCTTCCGGTCAATTTCTTAGAACTTGTATTGCACTGAGTTTTTAGCCACTGCTCAATTTAGTTTGAAATTCAGAGACCAAGTAATTCGTCTATCCCAAACCAAAGGAAAAATACAAAATTTCCATCAACTCTTAGGAACATTGCCATTAAGCCCCTGCTATGCAGAAATCTCTCTAAATATCTTTCTCCCACTTGTATGATGTATCCATTAACTGGTTGGACGTCGATCTCAAAATGTCCAAATTATCACTAATAGTAAAAAGAGGTAGCAACATTATTTTTAAACCGAAAAGTCAAATTGATGTGGCGTGGCATGGATTGACAACCCTCACTCTTGCTATCAAAATTGATAGTAGCTGCAAATCTTTTTTTAATTTATTATTGAATACATTTAATTATTATATATATTTTTAAAAATTTATTATAATATATTAATGTATAAAATAATAGTTTAATTTGACATATAAAGATATCAAAGTATCACATAAATTGTCAAATTTAAAGTTTATATAAAATTTGATATTTTTTTTGAAAATGCACTACATCCCTTCTATCGTCGTAACATTTTCCTTTTACTTAATTTTTTTAGGCTTTTTTGACAACCGGAAAGCATTAGATGATCTATAAAAGACTCAATTTTTTTGGAGCATCCTTAAAGGATTTAACAAATTTTTTCACTAAAAATCCTTTGCATACACATTTGGCACCTTTATGCTATTTTAAAAATTATTAACTCAACTCACTTTTCAACCAACTCTTTAAATTTCATCTCACTTTGAAATATTCATACCTTAACTTTATCTTATCTTATGAGACCCCAAATTTTATTTTCATTCTATTTATTAAACAATACTTTTGAATAAAATACATTGTGAATCCCAATTTACTAACTTGAAGAAGTAGTAACTTATCTTTTTAGAGATGCTTTTAAACTACCAAGTGAATATTGTAATTAAAAACCATTTAACTTACTCAAATTAGCTTTTTATCTCCAACAACATTATCTGTTAGCAAACTTTGATTATATTTTTTTTTCTTTCCAAACGATAGAAACTTTAATTAAATTTGAATCGAAACGTTTACATCAGAAGTTAGAGTGTTGAACAACCACTCTGGTTCAAACTCATTCCAATTAGGCTAAATAGCCAAAATAATCCTTGAAATATGCATAACACATCACTTTGGTCCCTGAGATTGAAAGTCAATAAAAATGGTCCCTAAGATTGTTGATCATCCATCATTTTGGTCCTTTCGTTAAAAACTCTTTGGGTAAGTTTCAAAGCTTCGTAACTCAATCGTTTCTTAACCAAATTCGACCCATAATATATCAAAATGAATATAGGAAAGTGTAGAACAAGATTATACCTATTTGAAGCCCAATGGTTGCCGGAGATGGCAGAAAAATAGCCTCAAACTTGACTGGTCCATGAAAAATTTGGAAAACTAGCCAGAAACTAGGTAAACTTTAAACGTTCATAACTTCTTCAATACTAAACAAAATCGAGTGATTCAAAAACGAAAATCATACTTCTCGATTAGAAGAAGAGAAAGGTACCTTTCTTGACGGCTAATTAATCGTAGTTTGGCCGGAAAATGGCTCGAAAGTAGCTAACCATTTTCAAGTTAGCCACTTTCGAGCCGTTTTCCGGCCAAACCACAAGGAGTTAGCCATCAAGAAAGGTACCTTTCTCTTTGTCTTGTCGAGAAGTATGATTTTTGTTTTTAAATCACTCAATTTTGTTTAGTATTGAAGAAGTTAAGAACGTTTAAAGTTTACCCAATTTCCGGCAAGTTTTCCAGTTTTTCCACGAACCAGTCAACTTTGAGGTTATTTTCTGGCCATCTCTAGCAACCATTGGGCTTCCAAATAGGTATAATCTTATTCAATACCTTCCTATCTTCATTTTGATATATTATGGGTCGATTTTGATTAAGAAAAAATTGAGTTACGAAACTCTGAAAATTGCCCTGAGAGCTTTTAACGAAAGGACCAAAATGATGGATGATGAACAATCTCAGGGACCATTTCTATTGATTTTCAATCTCATGGACCATTTTGGCTATTTGGCCTTCCAATTATGAAGGCAATTCAAACCCAATCCACTTATTTTCCAAAACAGCCTTCTCTCTTATTTTTCTCCGGATCGACTCTTGAATTGAAGATGAAATTTATGAGTTTGACTCTTTAAAATAGAGTTTTGGTTGTTTTACAGCATCACTCGAGGATGCTCTTAGATCGACAAAATCACTTTCGAATATGGAATAAAGGTAAATTTGATGAACACTAACATTATGAATCCAGTTTTGACATTACATCTTGGATTTTGATGGAGAAGTAACAAAAGTTACATCCCTACCAATAGAAAATCATAGCATATATACAAAAAGAAAATGTTTTGAACTATGGTCTTTTCTACTGTATCTCCACCTGCTCAGAAGTTTCAGTTGACGAAAACTCACGTTCCCTCTGCTTGTGCAGAATGAAATCTTTTGTGTTCACCTGAACAGGCAGTGCTCGTATAAGTCAGTGATCAAAGAACACTCAAAAGATCATTATCTTTTGGGAGAGGAAGAGAAGTGATTGTTCAGGCTAATTTGGTATTCTATTCTGAGGACATATCTAATAATACCAAGATAAAGAAAATACTTACTAAGAAAAAAAATACAGAAAAGTAATTCCAAACTGATGCATAAACTGCTTACTTACTTACATTAAGAATAGTTATATGTGTGCCAGCCCGAACCTGAGTGTCAGCCCCATGCCATGGAGCAAGCATAGTTAACCACCAGTTTACCATCAAAACCAAAATTCTGCAATGTTGATAAAGACAAGTTAGTAGAATCCTGCATTTATCCTAAACAGGTTGAGCATAACACATCACTAGAATCTCAACCACACTTAGAAAATGATGCAATTTATCACTTCCCTCCACCAAAGATTTTGGAGCTGATAAACTGAACTACACCACTTTAAAAATCAAGTTATAATAATATTTCTTGAGTTATACAAACTTACATTATACAGATCAATCACCAATTCATCTGGGTTCGGCGAGAATGCACTGTTTACATATACAAACTGCAAAACCAGGAAGATGAGAATAGGACACCAAAACTTATTGACTACTACTACAATTATCTAAAGATACAATGATGAGATCATTTATCATTTACCAAGGTCTCCTTGTGAAGTTGCCTTCGTAGAAACTCAATCACTTTAGCAAACTTGTCAGTTCCAAGAATCTATCCATTGAGGAGAACTGAGTTTTATATCCCATTACAAAAATAACAAAACAGAAAAGAAAAAAAAAAATTTCAAGTACTAGTGGCACAAGATTTCTAGAAGAGGTAAAAAGCAGCTGTTTGAATTTAGATGTCCCGACATAATATCTATTGTTTCTTTTAATCCATTGCAGAGACGACTCAAGACAGATGAAAATGCATCAACTCCCATCATTAAGCATCATTCAAGATATATTCCATTATACTACAAACTTTCATTCAATACGGTATGCAAAATTAATCCTTTCCTGTCATTGTACCGATATGGCTAAAACTTACTCTTTTATCACATTCACATGCCTGAGGCTATTAAGTATGGCTAGAGATCTATGAATTAACCAGAATTCTAGCATGTCTCAATATATAGAAAGAACTACCAGATTGGTAATCAAGCAAGAGCAACAAACATAAAACCAGCGACCAAAAAATTAAAATTAAAAGAAGCAGGGCTCAAACGTAGTGCTTGAAATCTAAAATTTCGTAGAAAGTAAAGGGTTAATTTCACTTTCAACATCCATATGGAGATCATACCAAATCAGATTTCTATATCGAAGCTCATATAAATCAGCAGTGCAAATACATATGCCCTAAACAAATTTAAAGAATTTCAACAATGTTATTGAAACAAAAAATCTTCATCATAAACCATGACAAAATAAAGTGGAATACAATTTCAAGATTCATGAACACTACTGTAAGTCTGTGACCACAAAAGGCATACCTTGAATTTGGTTTGCTTGAGTATAGGAGCATCACCAGTAGCTCTCAGATGAACAACCACTGCACAAAATTATAAACCCAGAAAATAAAAACACCATCGATCAAAGAACAGAAAACCCAAAATCTAAACTGATCAAAACAATATAAAAGGATTTAAAACCCCAATTAATCATCGAGAATTAATGGGTTTTCGTAAGAAATCCAAAAGTCTCACCTTTTTTAACAGCACCCGGAGACTCCGTGGTAGCCATTGCAGACGATCTCCGATCGAACGCCTCAAATATATGGTAATTGAGTTTAATTCAATTGAACTTTGTCAAAAGAATCGGAATTTCAATTCGAATTGGAATTTCAATTTGATTCTGTTGGGGACCGGAATTTGGGAAATGGGTTTCAAAGAGGCTTTGCTAGAACCGATACAGTTAAGTCCTATTGGATTTGGAGCTTCGTCGACTCGGCCCGATCTGTTTAAGTTTGGTTCATTGGCTTGGACTCATTAATTAATTAATTAATTATAATATTCTGACAATAAATAAATAATTACTGTATTTTAATATCGGTACGTTAGTAGCAATGTTTGAAATTTCTTCGATATGATTGATATTTTCGTAGAAATGTCTGAAAATTCAGAAAAAGATATGAAGAGGAGGGTGAAATCTAAATTCTTAAATTTTTGCAAAAACTCTTAAATTTTTGCTAAATTCCACAAATTTCGTCGATATTTCTAACATGTCAATTAAATATCGGGAAAACTCTTATCTTTTGTCTAAACCAATGTTTGACATTTTTAAAATTTTCATTTTAAATATCAATCATTTCCGACAAAAGCAACTGTTTGGAAACTTTTAGGTCGATGTGGATTTGAGTTTTGAGAACGTCCTCTTATCTCCCTTGGTTCGGTTTCGTACCAAGTCCCAAAATATCTCAAAGGAGTTAGCTTGTCTTAGGAAATATCCCGGTTAGATAAATGCCTCGAAGATAGCATGATTAAGTAATTAATGGCTTGCTCAAGTGAGGCATGATGTGGAAGTTAGAAGTTCATCAATTTAGCATGTTGAGAGATAGAGAGAGAGAGAGAGAGAGAGAGAGAGAGAGAGAGAGAGAGAGAAAGTTGGCATAGTTGCACGACATTCTTGGCTGGATGATTTGGACTTTCCTAGAGGGATAACAAGGCTTATGATGGTTGGAATTTTTAGTGGAAGGTTGTGGGGGAAATACTAAGGTTGCATGGATGATGATTCTTGAGGCTTAAAGGATGTTTATGGTCTAATGGGGTTCTCTGGATATGTTTCTTAGGTGTTATTTCTTGGTTCTGTCTCTATTCTCCCTTTCGTTGCTTAATGGCTCATCCCCTCCTTTTGTACGTGAATGGTTATTCTTTAGGCTTCAAGGGGATCTCCTTTGTGGCTTGGTTTTCCCCTTCCTTTATCCCTAGCTTTCATACTATTTCTCTTTTGTTGTAAGTTATCTGTATTGTTAAAACCTGCATTTTGCTTCTTACCGAGGCACGGCTTTCTCGGGCCAGCCTTTCGCAGGTGCTACTTTAGGCAACGCACCTCATAGTTTTCGCTCATTGATTGTCTATGCAAGCAAGGAGGGGAAAGCATTAAATGCCTGACTTGCTGACCTTAGAGTGCATTTAATGTTGGAATCTAGTTTAATCCTAACTAAGAGGTTGGCTTGCTAGGGAAAGAGGCAAACTAGGCTAGTTATCTCTCAAACTTACCCACATGGAATACAAAGGTTATGTGCTTGGACTTTTTGGCTCCCAAACAACCCAAAGTCTTCCACAATCTTGACTCCACATAGGGTCAATGAACTTCCGTAACCATCCCCATCACAATTCACTTGACAAGCCCCGGGCATGTGACTTGGGCTTATCATAGCATGAATAGTGATTAGAGTGATAAATAGGCATGGCGTAATCCGGTCTAATTACAGTAGCATAGCATGTTCGTAAATATATTTCTTCCGCAATCCCGCACATTTGTATATATTTGGGCTTGAATAGAGACTTGCATGACAATTGGGCTTCAAGGCTTGGTTGAGCTTGCGTGTGACATTTTTAGGCTGCAACATTAGCCCCCTTGATTATTTGGTTGTGATAGACCTTGAGCGGGCTAAATAATCAAACTTAGGCCCAAAAGATTTTTGAACGTGTACAATTCCTTTTTATTTTATTTTTTTTATGTAATATATTTGAACGAACAATTTTTTTTTAGTTGTATATATTTAGTTTCAATTTTACAATATAATTTTTTAATCTTCGTATTTAATATTTTTTTTATATGCAATTATTTTTTTAATTGATCAATGAAGCACAAAAAAAAAAAAAAATATATATATATATATATATTTTTAATATCATACTAACCTGCCCGACGGAATTGCCGTTGCTTAAAATCTTTTTAACCGATAGAAAGTTCGTCGGATTATCTCGTTATATTATTTTAATATCAAATGATGACAGTTACAGTTCGTTGTTTCAAATCACCTCTGTTGCATAATGTTTGTCCTACATGACAAATGCATTCGTCGGGTAAGTATTAACCTAGCCGACGGAAGTGAATGTCTGTCGAGTAAAATTCTGTGCGACGATCTTGACCCTACAAAACTTAATTGACAATACTCCGTCATCAAAATATTTTACAGACGAAGTTTTTTCGTCTCGTAATATTTTTTTTTTTTTTTTTTTTTTTTTTTTTCTGTAGTGACAATTATTTTTCGCTATTATGGTAAAGCACCATATGTATAATATGTATATCGTCATTGTGGTAAAGCACCATATGTATAATAGGTATAAAATTGTTAGTCTTACGTTAATGAAATGGAAGGAGAAGAAGATGTGACAACTTGAATCAATTAAAACTGGCCCATTTCATTCATTGATTTTATTGCAACAAAACAACTACATACAGTAGAGAGAGAGAATTCTGAGGAATTATTTTTTAACACAGCAGAATATCCTCTTACTGTAGATCACCATAAAATATAGTAGCTAGACTTCTCAATGATCAGAAACTTGGGCCGTTGTTCCCATTGACTACCAGATAATCAAAGTCAACATCATCATCGTCACACGTACACAAACATGGACACAATAATTACAAGTATTTTTCTCATAATTAATAGGGAATTATGCATATAATAAGCTAATTAGGGTTTTGAAGGTTGAACTAAGATATATTATTTGATTAATGATCTGTATTAATTATCTACGAGCCAGCAGTCCAATTCAGATTCAATGATAGGAGCCATAGATGATCGGAGATCTGGGCCATGCAACTTATTACTCGTGTCTTCAGTGGTAGCAGCAGCAGCAGCTTTACCAGCTCCCTCATTGTTATAGAGCACAGAGAAATCGACATTAAGAAAATCGGATAGAAAATTCTCGTCCATCTTAAAATCCACCAAAAACTCACACGAATTATTGTTTTCATCGTCCAAAAATGACATTGGCAACAAAGGTTCATCAATCCCCACCATTGGATTATTCATCGCCTGGTCTAGTATTGGTGCTGCATTGACCACTTGTTTAGTACTGTGACCAAACTTTTGGGACTCATGGGGCAAGACCACTTTTGTGCACCTTGATGCTTTGGTTCTGACCACTTTGGTGCATGAAATATTTGTACAAGGTTTAGGTGACAGCGTAGGTTTTGGTTTTTCTTGGGTTGGCCTACGATTTCCATCAGAACATAAGCGACCTTCAACTTGAATTCTCTTTCCAATTGTAGTGTTCCAATAATTCTTGATTTCATTGTCTGTTCGGCCTGGAAGCCTTCCAGCTATCAGAGACCATCTGTACGGATAAGATAATTTTTTTAAATTTTATAATATAAGGGCAGTGGATCCGAAGTTCCCGAAGTAGAGCACCTAACTCAAAATGAGACGACAAAAATAAAAAACCTCAACACATTATGTTATTTCACGTTGAGACATTTCAACTGAAAGTCAAAGTTTAGTAAATTCTCATTGACGGTCAAAATTTAAATTCGCATATTCCAGACTAATACGAAGTAAAAACTCGCACATTTTTTGTTAACAATTATAAAGCCGGGCCCCTCCCCCGACCCCACCCCCAAAAAAAAAAAAAAAAAAAAACACACACACACACCAAAGTACCTGTTGCCCAGGAGCTTGTGAAGCCTGATGATGAGCTCTTCTTCATCACGAGTGATGTTTCCTCTCTTGATGTCAGGTCTTAGGTAGTTCAACCATCGCAGCCTGCAACTTTTGCCACATCTCCTGAGCCCTGAAAAACCCATATACGAAATGTCTTTACGTGATCTACATTTTCTTTTGAAACATATACAGGGAATGAACAACTGTTTGTCACAATTATATGTTTCAATTGTGCAAATTTTGCTATAGTGGAACGAGACCCCTAGTAAGAAAGGGTTCATGTGTGACACACACGCAGATATATGTATGGGTGTATCTCACCTGCTCTTTTGGGAAGGTTTCTCCATTTCCCTTCACCATGATTTCTGATATATTCAGTCAGTACTTTGTCTTCCATAGCTGTCCATGCTCCTCTATTCAACCCCTCATCCTTTGAACAACAAGGACTCCTTCCCATCTATAAGCCGCCCCTATAGAATTAAGGAACCCTAAAATCTCTGTCTCTCTCTCTCTGGCTCTCCAGTGGCGATATTAATGACCGAGCGTGGAAGACTCAATATATATGTATATGTATATGTATATATACTGAGGCATGCATAATTTTTTTTTGGGAGGGGAACTGATTCACAATATCATTAAGGGCAGTTGGATCTTAAAATATTCCGACGCGTAAAGAAAAAGAAGGGTCATGATTCTAGTGTGTAGGTTGCATGTGATTTAGGGGACCTTGTTTTTGCCTAACATTTTTGCTGGTATTAAAAAATATTATAATATTTATATAGTACAAGATAGGTAAAGATATTAAATTGTGCATACGCTCAATTATTATGTATGCCTGCATTTCTGTAATTATATGAGTGGTGATCATGATACCTTTCCATCCGCATTTCATTTTCCTACAGCTGAAAGGTTAAATCCCGACAAATAATAAAAAATAAAAAAAATAAAATAAGCATATATAAATTCGATTGACCTGAATGCCTCTCATGGGCTGCTTAATGGTAGCTAACTTTCTCACTCGCCCTTGAAAGTTGGTTGAAAAAGAAACAAAAAACATTCATCTGCTCCCCAACATGTGCGGAACATCCTTATTCATGTGTGCGTTGGTGTTTGAATTGGGAAGCATAGCATTGGCCTGTTCTGGGAATCCCTTTAATGGGGAGTGGCCGCATCTCCATTTGTTTCACTGTGTAAATGATCGCCATTCTCAACCACACAATTTGACCACATCACGCATGACATCATTGAGGGCATGTGAAGTTCATGAACGTCAACATTTGACGGTCACTTGAATAAGATAACTTATGTTTTTTGTGATTGGTTGCGTTTTCAAATTGGTACAATAAATTCTTGTTTAAACGTGTGATCCGGTTTTTTGAACTCTATCATTGAATTTGAAAAGTTATCTAGAGTTTTTATTGAAAACTTGAACGAAAAGTTTCCGTTACTGTTCATTTTAACGAAAAATCACATTTTTACATTAAAAAGTCAATCATGGTACTATTCACTTTACTCTTTATTTTGTCTTTATTATTAAAACTCAAAGTTTTCAAGTCTTTTTCATTAGTTTTCCTTCCTCCCCCCGGGGGGGCACATTGGTGTGTTTGTGATGCAGCGGATAATATAGGAAAAATGGAACAAATTTTAGAACATAATAAAAGAGAGCTGCTAGACCCACCCCGTTATTTTATTTCCCCACCCACGTTATATTTACATCTGCTATAAAAAGTTAAAAAATTAAAAAATTATTTTCCCACTCACTATTATTCCTAAAATAACCCTTACTATATATATATATATATATATATATATATATATATATATATATATATATATATGGAAGTGCTATTGGCACTCCAAAAATCTCATTATACACTCCTCACAGTGTATTTTTCTTTCCAAATATAGAAAGTTAGGAGTGTAGAATGAGAATTTTGGAGTTCTAATAACAATTCCCTATATGTATATATAATTAGAGATAAACTTTTCTCTTAAAAAAAGAACATAAACAAATAATATTACTCTCTTCTAAAAGCCAGAAAAAAAACTGAGGTCTTCTAATCTTCAGCCTGATGTACACGTTTGGTTAGGATTGAAAATGGAGAAGCTTATTCAAGTAAACCATCTCTCAAGCTCGAACCCCTGGGTTTTTTTTTGCAAGGAACGCATGTATGTGACAAAAGAGTGAATTGACAAAAATGCCCTAGAGGCTAGATCATTGACTTTAGTTGACCGTCATTTAGTGACACGTGCAAGTTACTATTTTAACTTACCGTATTCACGAAGTACTTGACGGTACGAACGCGTAGGCGCAAGCATAATCAAAGTTGGGGCTACGATGAAGATTTTACAGAACTACAAATCCCAAAAGTACTTTTGTAACGATTACTATTTATTATTTTATATATTTCTTATAATTATTATATTATTATTTTAACATTATTTTGTTATTACATTATTATTTAATATTAGTCGAGGGAGAGGGACGAAGAGAGAAGGAAAGAAGAAAAGAAAAGGAAGGAGAATTTTGGGAGAGAAGGGAGAGAGATTCGGCCAAGGGGAAGAGGTGAGAGGAAGAATGCGGCCAATGATAAAAGTGGAAAGGAGGAGAAATGAGGGGAGGGGAGGGGAGGGACACCAGATCCTTGCCTAGTTTTCTTCTTCAACTCGACCCATCGGGATTCATGGAATCCGGCTACTTTCTCATCGTTCTTCCGGAAAATCAAGGTAAACCACTACCTAGAAACAATTCCCTAGCCTTCCCTCTTCCATTTCCACAAAAAATGAGAAGGAATTTGGTTTTAATTTGGTGGAAAATTCCCCGACAAGATTCACGGGTGTCGGCAGCAATTCCGCCTTTTTTACAAGTGCTACCATCGATAACCACCCTTGTTTAACTTTCCTGGAGGCCTGGATCAAAGCCCAAACAAGTTTGGGGGCAGCAGAGCTACGATTTCGACGAATTAAGGAACACCCAAATTCTAGGGTTTCGGCTGGTTCATGGCGATTTGAAGATTTTCCCGGCCAAATTGGACTTGGCCACAGGTATAAAACTTGCTTTACTTATTGAGATCTTCATTCTTGTAAAATTTGAGAATTTTTAAAAATATTTGAATTTTCGGGCTAGTCGTGGCGGCCGGCCGCCGTGTGCGGTGGCGCGTGGGCCAAGGCACCACCAGACCTTCTTAGACTAAATTTGATACCCCATTTCCATATGTGAAGTTTGATTGACAAAATTCCATCATTTGAACCTCATTCCATTAAGGTCCGCCACTTGAATAATGTAGCAAACGACAATCTGACCGTTAGATCATTACCAAACTTTAATACGTAATATTTAAGGATATTAGGAGCTCACGGATCAGGAATCTGAAGTACGGATCTTCCTGGATGGGTTTTCTAAGTTTGTAAATCTAAACGTTGGCCACCACTTAAGTTTAGTGATTGACGGAGATCCGACCGTTGGATTATTCTGAAACTTTAGGATGTTTTCTAGAAGGTTATTGAAACTCTTGGGAAGTTACGGATCGGAAATCCAAAGTGCGGATGTTCCAATTTGAATTACATAGGGTTGTGGACCCTATCGTCGATCTTTGACCAACAGTTGACTTTTGGTCAATGGGTTACAAATCATTCTAAAATGTCCTTGGGGATGTGTTTTATGTAAGTTACGGGTTCTATCAATAAGAATTATGAGACGTGATTTGATATTTGTTCTAGGTGACTATCGTTCGTGATGCCTAGATATTCGTGCTAGAGAGTTGTAACGCGGACTTCAGGTGAGTGGGTCTTTTCCTTTTTATAGTGTGTGTGTGTGTGTGTGTGTGTGTGTGTGTGTGTGTGTGTGTGTGTGTGTGTGTGTGTATGATTGATAGTTTCCATTTATGCATTTGAAAAAGAATTTCTTACATATGCCTGGATTAGACTAAAGTTTACAAGAATTAGCAAAATTACGAAATTTATGAAATATGCTACATCCTAAGGGATGCACAAGTATGCTTATAATCTTTGATGCCATAATTATACCTACGGCTATCAATGTTAGTATGTTGATAAGAACTATCGAAACACTATGGCATGACTATATTTGTGTTATCTGCTCATCGTTTGCTGCACCTGGTGTAAGTGCTCGCCCAGGGCCAGAGCCAGTCTTTCATGTGTATGTTCACATCTGCACCGCACGCTCGCCTTGGATCCAAGTAGGTGCTAGTCCTGTCGTACAGGTTGCAATAGGCAACTCTGACTCGTATGTGATCGCGAATAGCGTCAGTCTTCACATAATTGTAGCACTATAGCGTATATTATGATTACACCCAGTCCTGTTCATGTCAGAATACATCTGCATGAACTCGTGTGTTAGCATGTATCGATAAGCACCCATTAGGATATATTGCTTATGTGAGATTTTCTGATTATGGATGTCATGCCTTATTTACGAGATATTGTGCCATAATGAATTCTTAAGATTTTGCAGGCTACGGTAAGTATTTTCTTACTATACGTAGTATGTATATTTTGAAAACTATATTGGTTTTACAGTGAAGGGTTAATATGTTATCAAAAAGGTTTTTACAAAGATTTGTTTCTACGCCTACTCACCCTTGTTTTTCGCCTCTCTAGGTTTTAGTAGCTGAGCTTTCGTGTTAACAAGGATCATTGGCAAATCTTGGTATTGGGATTACCTTCGTTGGTACGATTATCATCCTACCTTACTGTACTTTACTTATGCTCTGACATCACGTGTGAAATGGGTTCATTCATGTTCATAAGCGCACTCTTAAAATTAGGCACTTTTAGGTTTAAATTTATACACATTTTTGATGTCACTACACTTTATGGCTTCGTCACCTTCCAGGTGTCGGCTAGCACAACTCGATTCGGAGTCCAAGTGGGCATTCCGGGTTGGGGTGTGTCAGTTTGGTATCAGAGCATATGTTTGGGTAGTATTGCGTTCATCACCCGCATGATGTAAGCATTCTCGATTCTTGAGCCTAAATGTTGAATCTTGCCACCTCGTCGAAGCACGAAAAATGTGTTAGCTTTTCTTAAGTTTTGGGTTTCGTAGATAACTTATTAAAAGAACATTTTGGTGACTGCATCTAGATTTAGACAATGAACCTTCCTGCCAAGGAAAATTCCAACTTGAAGACGAGTTTGTGGCCCAGAAACAGGGCTAATATGTCGGTAATTGAGTACCACCGAAGACTTTACCATCCGTCAGTCATCATTACCAACCTTTTCAAGATAAGAAACCAAAAGTAGTTTTGATTCCTTGGCAGTACCCGTTAGCATACCATTTATTAGAATTTCTACGAAGTTTACTTCGTCACGATTCCAGAAATGTCTTGAGCGACAAGCTGGTGCTAAAGTGGTAGCACTCGATGGAAGAACATCTGGGAGATAGTCACTTTTGGTCCCCGATGACACTAATCTTTTCAAACGCATTAAGGATCATTCTGGATCTTTGGGAGGAAAATTCTACTTCGTTGAATCCCATTTCGAAGTAGATATTTTTAGTAATTTCCATTCATAACCTAGGAACATTTTAACCAATATTGGTTCCAGGGCTTCTTTTGGTGCTACACTCGTCATTTTGACGAGCATAGACATAGGTGTACGAGCTGTTATACCTACGATCAGTAGAAATCCCCGACGTAGTAAGTATTTTCCCTAGAATTAATGAAACCACCCCACCGAATCAGTTCCTTACCAATTGTCCAAAACCATCCACTTGAGCAGGGCTCTAACCTATAATCACCCTACAATGGCGCTACTAATTGATGATACTGTCTGATATCCAGGAACTGTCAACTAGTATTTAGGCGGTATGATTTCTGATACCGAACACATGCTAGTATCTGGGAGTGATTCCCTAGAATTAATTTTAAAAGAGTGAATTGACGAAAATGCCCGAGATACGAGATCATTGACTTTAGTTGACTATCTTTTAGTGACGCGTGCAAGTAACTATTTTACCTTACCGTATTCACGAAGTACTTAACGGTATAAACGCGTAGGCGTAAGCAGAATCGAAGTTGGGGCTACGATGAAGATTTTACGGAACTACAAATCTGAAAAGTACTTTTGTAAAGATTACTATTTATTATTTTATATATTTCTTATAATTATTGTATTATTATTTTAACATATTTTGTTATTACATTATTATTTAATATTAGTTGAGGGAGAGAGACCGATGAGAGAAAAGAAAAGGGGGGAGAGTTTTGGGAGAGAAAGGAGAAAGATTCGACCAAGGGGAAGAGAAGAGAGGAAGAAGGCGGTCAATGAGAAAAAGAGGAAAGAAGGAGAAAGGGGGGGGGGGGGGGAAGGGAGAGACGCCGGATCCCTTGCCCAGTTTTCTTCTTCAACCCGACCCATCGGGATTCATGGAATCCGGCAACTTTCTCGTCGTTCTTCCAGAAAATCAAGGTAAACCACTGCCTAGAAACAATTCCCTAGCCTTCCCTTTTCCATTTCCACCCAAAATTAGAAGGAATTTGGTTTTAATTTGGTGGAAAACTCCTCAATGGGATTCACAGGTGTCGGCGGCAATTCCGCCATTTCTGCAAGTGCTACCATTGACAACCACCCTTGTTCAACTCTTCGTGAGGCCTGGATCAAAGCCTAAACAAGTTTGGGGGCGACGGAGCTACGATTTCGACGAATTGAGATTCTAAGGTTCTAGAGGGTTCGTGGTGATTTGAAGTTTTTCTCGACCAAATTGGACTTGGCCACATGTATGAAACTTGCTCTACTCGTTGAGATCTTCATTCCTGTAAAATTTGAGAATTTTTGGAAATAGTTGAATTTTCCAGCCAGTTTGGGCGGCCGGCCATCATGTGCAGTAGAGCATGGGCCGAGGCACCCCAAACCTTCTTAGGCTACATTTGATACCCCAATTCCATATGTGAAGTTCGATTGACAAAATTTCATCGTTTGAACCTCGTTTCATTAAGGTCTGCCACTTGAATAGTGTAGCAAACGACAATCGGACCGTTAGCTCATTACCAAACTTTAATATGTAATAGTACATAATATTTAATGATATTAGGAACTGATGGATCGGGAATTTGAAGTACGGACCTTCCCGGATGGGTTTTCTAAGTTTGTAAATCTAAACATTGGCCGCCACTTAATTTTAGCTATTGGCGGAGACCCGACCGTTGGATCGTTCCGAAATTTTAGGATTTGTTCTAAAAGCTTATTGAAACTCTTTGGAAGTTACAGATTGGATATCCGAGGTGTGGATCTTCCAAATCGAGTTACATAGGATTGTGGACCCTACCATCGACCTTTATCAACGGTTGACCTTTGGTCAATGAGTTACAAATCATTTTAGAACATCCTTAGGGATGTGTTTTATGTAAGTTATGTGTTTTATCGATAAGAATTCTTAGACATGATTTGATATTTGTTCTAGATGACGATAGTTCGTGATGCCTCGATATTCGTGATAGGGAGTTGTAGCGCGGACTTCAGGTAAGTGGGTATTTTCCTTTTTATAGTGTATATATATACATATATATATATATATATATATGATTGATAGTTTCCATTTATGCATTTGAAAAAGATATTCTTACGTACACCTAGATTAGACTAAAGTTTATAAGAATTAGCGAAATGATGGAATTTATGAAATATGCTACATCCTACGGAATGCATAGGTATGCTTATAATATTTGATGTCATAATTATAACTACAACTATGAATGTTAGTTTGTTGATTAGAACTATCGAATCACTATGACATGACTATATAGTTTGTTGATTAGAACTATCGAATCACTATGACATGACTATATTTGTGTCATCTGCTCATCGTTTGCTGCACCCGGTGTTAGTGTTCGCCCAGGGCCAGGGCCAGTCTTTCACATGTATGTTCACGTTCGCACCATACACTCACCTTGGATCCAAGTATGTGTCAGTCCTATCGTATAGGTTTCAATAAGCAACTCCGACTCGTATATGACCGTGAATATCATCAATCTTCATGTGATTGTAGCACTAGAGCGTATATTATGATTACACTCAGTCCTATTTATGTCAGAATACCTTTGCATGAACTCGTGTGTCAGCATGTGTCGATGACCACTCGTTAAGATATGTTGCTTATGTGAGATTTTGTGATTATGGATGTCATGCCTTATTTACGAGATATAGTGCTGTAATGAATTCTTGAGATTTGGCAGGCTACAGTAAGTATTTTCTTACTATACGTAGTATGTATATTTTGGAAACTATACTGGCTTTACAGCAAGGGGTTACTATGTTTTTGAAAAGGTTTTTACAAAGATTTGTTTCTAGGTCCACTCACCCTTGGTTTTTGCCTCTCCAGGTTTTAGTAGCTGAGCTTTCGTGTTGACGAGGATTCTTGGCAAACCTTGGTATTGGGATTACCTTCGTTGGGATGATTCTCATCCTACCTTATTGTACTTATGCTCTGACATCACGTGTGAAATGGGTTCATTCCCGCTCACAAGCGCACTCTTAAAATCACGTGTGAAATGGGTTCATTTTCCACATTACTACACTTTATGGCTTCGTCACCTTCTAGGTATCGGCCAGCATAACTCGAGTCGAAGTCCAAGTGAACATTTCGAGTCGGGGTGTGTCATGTATGTGAGGTTATCCCAGATGATGATGGAGAATGCTTTTCAAAATTTCATTAAAGGAAGACAAATAAGAGTTGCAAAGAGGTGGGTTCTGATTTGGGCAACCAAATTCCTAAGGATACAAATATATTGAAGTATCTCTTGATACATACTAAACTCATTGCATAGTTGTCTTGTTTGCCTTATGAAATCGGCTTTAGTAAAAGATGCAACCATTGTATTCCATTTCTCCAAAAATATATCGCAATCTTCCTTAGACTTATATAATTTTTTGAACTTAGCTAACACATTCTTATTGATATGCCATCTACATAATAAATACTTACTTGTACGAATATAAGTTCTATGGCCCTCATCAAAGCCATTTCTCTATCTTTCACAATAACATCAAGCATAACAATACCATCTATAAGTCCTAGCAATATAGTCAAGGCACAAACGTAAGTATCTCTCGTTTCGCAGAAAGATAAACAAAACCAACAGAAAATGTCATATCCGTTGACGTAACTCCAACAATTTCTAACAATGGCATACGATACCTATTGGTCTTGTACGTACAATCCATAATCAAAATATGTGGACATGCATGTAACAATTCCAAACAAGTTGGGTGTGTCCAAAACAAGTCCAAAATAGTATTAGTCTTTGGGAAACTCCTATGCCATTCAATGCACCTATGCTCAAATAGCTTACTCATCAACTATTGCATTTGGAACCTCCCACCTTTCTCCAAAAGCCTTAAACGTTGACGTGTATTATAAATTTTCCTTAGTGTAGATATATTTCGTTTGTCTCTTCATTTTAGTGTAGTCAAAATCTCCTTTGGTTGCACCAAACTTTTAGACAAATCAACCAATAACGAAGTCTCTTTAGACAATAATTTACCAGCAAATGAATGACCCTCCAAATGGCCTGTTGGTGTGTGATTATGCACTCCAATAACTACCGTCAATATCCACCAATCATCAGTTGCTAGCTTTTTATCTTTTAATTAAAATGGGCATCCACATTTTTTTGTTCCAGAATTCCTTTTATCCTCATCCTTTATGTCTTTTTTGTGAATTCGACTTACGTATTGCTATTCCTTTCACAACCCAATGTAAGTCTAGGGCTCCTGTTATCTTTTTCACCTTGATCCGATCGTAACGTGACAATAACAAAACCATTGGCCTTCCCAACTTCTCGAGCCCATTGTATTAATCTTCTCTACTCTTGAATAACTACGTACCAAAATTGCACATTATGAATAAACATACAAGAGTATAAGTAAATCAATGGTGTAGTCAAGCAAATACTACCTTATTTGTGGTAAATTCACTAGTACAGTCCACCATATGTCTATATGCTGAATTATTACCATATTCATTTACCTGTTGCAAAAGAATTCTACCATACGTAAATAAACGGGCATTACATCAACTTGAAAATAGTGCTAATTAAGAAGGGGATTTGTGTGTAGGTTTCGGAGACAACACATCAAGTTGGACGATTATCAGTGTTAGTTGCGACAAACATGCCTTACTTGAATTATTACCCTAACCTAATGAAAACGAATTCTAGGAATTCTCATAGGTAAATGTGAAACAATTGCACCCTAACCTAATGCAAATTCAAATAAAAATTCATAGAGCTATGCTTCAATTGTACGATGTCAACAAATCAAGTTGACTCACATAAAATTATCTTTTACCTCTTCGACGGAAACATAATCATCTATTTCTTCCATAGAAAAGTCATCTTCTAAGTTCATTCTTTTTGCTTTCTCTGAATGATTTTGCTTTCTTTGAATGAAAGGAGATGGGAAAGATCACACCCAAACTTTTCTTTTTAATTTTTTATATAAAAAAAAAAGTAATGCAAAATGGGGTAATTAAGGTCCTTATTAGTCATTTTACAAATGGACAAATTTGTAATTAAAAAATTCATAAAAAGGTGAGTGGGAAGATAAAACATTGGGGTGGGAATATCAGCTCTCTAAATCTTTAATGTTTGTTGATTTTCACAGATGAGAATAGCTAAGAACAAAGAAAATCTATGCCTTGTTGATTCCTAAGGAATACTCAATATGGTAGTAAATTTCCGCCATTTTCAGTATTAACGAAATTGTACCTACAAAACAAAATAACACATTTGATCAAGGCCAAAGTAACACACGCGCCAATGAGGTGGGGGTGGGGAAGGGCGGTTGTTTAATGGATCTTCGATGCCTAAGTCAGTTTCTCTGAAAATAGAGAGTTCATGGCTTAAGTATGCAGCAAAAACTTACTAGAAGTTGTTGGAGAATGAGTATTTATAGGGAGGTGGCCGCCTATAGGTGTAGGGTTTTGCCTTGTACATGATGGCATCTGATTGGCTAAGCAAGTCATCCGTAGGATGGATGAGGAAATAATAATCCAAAGATACTAGTTGTTATAAAATATCTTGGGATTAGCTTGGAAGTATCCTTGATTGGATATGATTAGGATTCCTTACTTGTTTGAATTGATCTTCAATCAGGAGAGTATTAAAGATAGAATTTAGTAATTAATCCTATCTTTATTATCTTTGACTTTTCCTCCTAGCCACGAGCATGGCAGCTTAGTGATGTCAAAGATAGTTGATCTAGCTTGCAGAGATGTTGGACTTCGTGTTAGAATCTTTGTGGACCCTTTCCATTTAATGAGGGCATTTTTGTCTCTTTATCATAAGAAAAAAAAAAAAGTCCATGTGTCGTTTCTAGGATTTTGGGAATTATTTTTGGCACTACACCAAAGTAAATAGAATGGAAGAGAATAAACTCTTTCTTTTACTTTAACATTGAAAAACTTCCCTGACCAAAGATCAAATCTTTTGCACCTATTTTTTGTGTAGCCTCTATCATTAATTGATATGTGTTAAGTTTATGACAATAAAGTTAAGGAAGTTTATTAACAAGTGTCAATTATGAGGGCACTTGCACTGAAAATCGAAACTGAAACCGAAACACGAACTAAATCAGACCACACCAAACCGTTTAGTTTTTGCGATTTTGAAACGGTTTCAGTTACAAATCAAACTGCAATGTAAGGAAATAATTTGGTTTCGGTTTTGGCCTTTGAATACTACACCAAAATCGAACTGCGCCGCAAATACTAACACAAAATTTAATTAAATACCCATATTAGATGTTGATCCAAAGTCAAGGTGCATATTCAGAGTGTAGCTGCTGGTTTGATTAGCTTGTTTTTGTTGTTGATGTGTCAGTGAAAACGGCTACAGTTGGTGGTAGTTGGAAGCCATACCCAAATGAGCTAGTTTGATGTGAAGCAGATGTCGTACGATTAGAAGGAATTGGTGGAACCTGGCTAAGTGACATTATCAGAATGAGAAAACATTTGCTGGAGGTGCTTTGATGAATTGGTCGGTGCACTAGAAAGTAGGTGTTGCTACAACCGAGAATGGTTTGCTGACTAAGAGACCAATGGTTTCGATGGTATTAGATTAAGGCCAGACTTGGAATATACACCTTGACCTTACATCGATGGTTTGAAATAAGGTTTGAAATCATATATTTTCTTAAAAATACTAATGTTGTTGAGGGAGAGAGAGATTTTTTTTTTCATTTTGTATGTAAATGGTTTGAAATCGAACCAAAATAGTTTAAAATCACACGGCTTCAAAACCACCCCGAACTAAACCACAAAAATTTTCGATTTTGGTTAATTCAAAACCGCATCAAACCAAACTGTGTCTACCCCTAATGTCAATCAATGATAGAAACCACACTCAAAATGGGTGAAGAATTGATCTCAACAAATATAGGCCTACAATGGTTTATAGGCTTTATCCCCTATCCCATACAAACTCATCACCAAAATTAATGCGATTCATGCACTCAATCAATCCCTATACAATGACCGTAGGACCAAATACTCATAATGACTCTTAGATAATCCTAGTACATAGAATATTATTAGGGTAGTGCAAGCCACACACCTGTTTTTACTTCTCGGTCAATCCTTTCTAAGGAGCTTAGCTTCCCAACCATTGAACTGAACAACTTGGTGATTCCTCTTCCATCAACAACTATCTCGCTTTCCATGGGGAACTGCTTTTCATAGGCTAATCTGAATTAGGCTTTTTAGGTCTTCTATGCATAGGCATACCCTTTCTTTCTTAAAGCTAGGGTAGAGAGAAAGACTTATAATAGTATACCGACCCCTCCATTACTCAACAACCCTTCGTTAAATACACTTCCTTAAGTAACGTACACCTCTTTGATCTCAGGTTTCAACTACTACCTTTTAGTTCAAACTGAGGAAGAACACCACTCTGAATTTTTGGTTGTTGAATCAAATGAACTGAAGAAGATCAATGACAAAAAATTAACAAGGGTATGTAGAAGGTAAAAATGGATTTGTGAATTATGAATAACACTATCCTACTATTAAAGCCATAATTATTTTATAATGCAATGTATGGACTTCCTCGTGCATGAACTTTATCACAAAAATTCATGTCTGTAAATGCTACTTATCTGCATCAATTTGATAGCCTCGCTATATACGATTTTGGCCATTGTGTGATTGATCTAATGGCCATTCACCAAATTACGAGGTGTAAGATGATTAAATTTCTTGAATTTACTGTTAAATGATGTTTTGAGATAATAAGGTGATTTTAAGCCACATTATCCTTCTTTGTATTTGACCCAAAAAAATATCCTTCTCTATAGATTTCAAATAAAAACATGGCGTTTTATATCCTACAATGCATTCTTTTCTATCAATATGTTCATTCGCATAGTAATTATGAACTCTTAATGCACTTGCTAATACATTTGAGAATTCTTAATCAGACTGTAATAATTCATTTGCCAATTACTATGCAAAATAGTACGCATTGTTGTGACCTATATTTAATTGACAATGATAGGGGGTTGACGGCACAAAGAAAATATAGAGAGAAATGTGTTTGTAGGGTTGTGTAGAGAATGTGTTATTCACCCTGCGCAGTGCCTTTATTTATAGTAATAAGGGAGGGAAGAAATCCTTCTCCTCCAAGGAATACAAGTCCTAATAGACAAGAATAACTAGAATAAAATCTAATCTAGGATTTACACAATCACACTTAAATAAAATGTTTATAACACTCCCCCTTGAGTTTGTAAATACTCAAGTAGATTCGGCATCATGTAGAGTTGAGGAAGTTGACTCATCGGCACTGATTCTGAGAACACGCTAGTCTCAAATAAAGTAGGAACTTGCACAAGGAAGTAAGTCTCACAAAAAACCTAATGACTATGGTAAAACCCGAGTAGGGACAAAACCCATAGGCTAAGGGAAAATGCGTGAGAAATGCAAGGTCAAATGAAATATCTACGGGACGTCATCAAGGATATGATTAACCCAAGGTGGGTGCCTCGTCAAAATCTCGTTAGGTAGCAAAATCCAGTGGGAAAAATGCTCCTAATCGTCGGAAAAATAGTACATTAAGATCAAGCAAGTATACTTTAGGATACTTCCCCTGAGTTTGACATAATTCCAAAGAGAACTAACAATGTTACAACTCAGAAAGCTTACGCATACCAATTTCTTGAACAAGCTTCTAAAACGTCACATTCAGTAGTGATTTGGTGAAGAGGTCAGCCAGATTGTCTTGTGAATGGATTTGCGTGACGTCAATCTTTTGATACTCTTGCTGTTGACATGAGAAGAAGAACTTCGGCGTATTGTGCTTGGTGTTGTCTCATTTGATGTAACCTTTTTTGAGCTATTTGATGCATGTTGCGTTGTCTTCATAGATCATCGTTAAGACGTCAACGACAGGGTAAAGATCGCAGGAACTTCGAATATGGCCCACAACTGCTCTCAGCCAAAAGCATTCCTAAGTTGCTTCATGTGGGGCAAGAATTTCAGCATGGTTAGACGAAGTGGCAACTAAGGTCTGTTTAATTGACATCCAAGAGATTGCGGTGCCTCTAACGGTAAAGACATAACCTGTTTGAGAGTGCGCATTATGTGGATCAGATAAGTATCCTGCATCAGCATAACCATCAAGGCGAGAATCGACTCGAGATAAGGAGTGTAGTGTCACTCGAGGATCCGTAAGGATAGAACAAGGCCCAAATTGGTGGTACCCTTAAGGTAATTGAAAATGTCTTTAACACCAGTTCAGTATCTGCTTGTTGGTGCATTACTGTATCTTGCCAAAAGATTAATAGCTAAGGAGATGTCAAGTCTAGTGCTTTGAGCTAAGTATAATAAAGCGCCTATCCCACTTAGATAAGGAACTTCAGTTTCTAAAATCTCTTCATCATCCTTATTCGGACGGAAGGGATCTTGTTTTGCTTCTAGTGATCAAATGATCATAGAAGTACTCGAAGGCTTCGCTTTATCCTCGTTAAAGCGGTGTAACACCTTCTGGGTGTAGTTCAATTGATGTACTAAGATTCCATCCGAACGGTGCTCTATCTCGAGACTGAGACAGTATCGAGTCTTTCCTAGATCTTTCATCTCAAATTCCGACTTCAGGTGTGCGACAATTCTTTCAAGCTTTTCAGGAGTTCCGATGAGGTTCATGTCTTCAACATAAACTGCAACTATCACAAAACCGGAATGTGACTTCTTAATGAACACACAAAGGCATAGTTCGTTGTTCACATATCCCTAACCTGTCAAATACTCACTTAAACGAATATACCACATTCTTCCATATTTCTTCAAATCGTAGAGTGAATGCCTCAACCGAATTAAAAGTGTGTTCTGGGGTTTGGAAATATTTGAACCAGTCAATATAAGTTCGTTGGGAACTTTCATATAGATTTTCGTATCAAGTTCCCTATAGAGATACTCAATTACTACGTCCATCAGCTACATACTCAGTTTTTCAGAAACTACCAAATTGATAAGGTAGCAAAAAGTAATCACATCCATAACAGGTGAATAAGCTTCGTCGTAGTCAATCACGGGGCATTGTAAGACGCCTTGTGTAACAAGACGAGCTTTATAACATATAATTTCGTTCTTCTCATTACATTTCTGAATGAAAACCCACTTGTAGCCAACGAGCTTCACATGTGGAAGAGTAGGAGCTACATGTCCAAACACCTTACGTTTCACAAGCGAATCAAGTTCGACTTGGATTGCTTGTTTCCAGTTTGACCAATCAGTTCTACATCAACATTCATCAATATAATGGGTTCAATTTCATCGCTCAACATGATCTTAATAGATACTGCATATGCTAATGCATCATCGATGATCATCACCAAACATCATCCAAGCTAGCATAATGGACCGAAATCTCATGATTCTCGGAAGGTGGATTCGTCTCTTCAAATACGCTTCTGTAATCTAGAATTTCCTCATGAATTTGATAGAATGAGTAGGTAACATTCAAATTCACGGTAGCCTCTTTAAGGGCCTATGTCGTGGGTTTCCTCTTTCGGGGGTGTGAATCCTTTGAACCAAAAGGTCTACCAAGTTGGCGTCTCGAGCTTCCAGGAAGGAAGTTTGTCGTACATTTGGTACATCCATCTTTGCAGGCACATTCACAGCTGGAATATGTGATCTTGTTACTCGCGCTAGATCAGTGAAAACATTTGGCATGCTATGAGCTATACTCTGAAGATCTAATATGCGTTGCACTTCAGCTTCAGACTGAGCAGCGCGGGGATCCAAATGAGACAAAGTGGGAGTCATCTAAGATAATTCGTTTCGTTCTTCAAGAACATTGTCGTTCTTATCTCATTCTAACGACGGGAAAACTGTCTTATAGAAGTGATAATTTACGAAATGAACGGTAAACAGATCGCCTGTAAAAGGTTTTAATAACGAATGAATGAAGAAAAATCATGTCCGACATAGATTCCCATCATTTGCCGAAGCCCTATTTTTGTACATAAGGACGGCAAAATAGGCACATAAATCGTATAAACAAAAACGCACAGATGCGATATGTCGAGTTCGTATCCGATAACGAACTGAATAATGTTATATGGTTGGGTCGCAATAGGCCTCAGGCGGACCAACATGGTTCCGTGCAATATTGCATGGCCCCAAGCAGCGATCAGGAGCTCGGTACGTATGACCAACGATCAAGCAATCAATTGTAAGCGCTTAATGAATGCTTTTGCCAGACCATTCTGGGTGTGAACATGGAGTACTGGATGTTCAACTTGAACCCTAATCGACATGCAATAGTCATCAAAAGTTTTAGATATGAATTCTCCAACATTATCTAGTCGAATAGATTTAATCGGATAATTAGGGTGGTGAGCCCTGAGCTTAATAACCTAGGCTAACAGTTTGGAGAATGCAGCGTTCCTTGTGGACAATAAGCACACGTGTGACCAACATGTGGAAGCGTCAACCCAAACCATAAAATATCTAAATGGTCTACAGGAAGGGTGAATTGGTCCACATATGTTCCCCTGAATCCTCTGTAGAAAAATAGGAGGATTCGAGCAAATCTTGTCATAAGAAGGCTTAATAATAAGTTTTCCCATGGAACAGGTTTGACATGCAATTCCTTGAATCAAACCTAAACTTTAGGTTAATGGATGTTCGTGTGATGATTTGAGGATACGGCACATCGTTGTTCGTCCAGGGTGTCCCAAATGATTATGCCAAAGTGTATTTCATGCGCGGTCCCTGAGGTAAGGCTAGCCACATAGTGGCTTTCTATAGGGCATATGGTTGTAGTATATAGACCACTCAAGATACGCTTCATCTTCTCTAGAATACGCTTTTGGCCATATTGTAAGAAGTGATGCACATAAATTCAACTCCATTTTCTACATAGGTTTCAGTGTGGTAATTATTATCTCTAATGTCCTTGAAACTCAGTAATGTTCTTCCGGAATGCATAGAATAAAGTTCCTCATCAGTGGTCAAGATTGTACCATTGGACAACATTATATGTGCCTTACGGTATCCTTCGATTAGGTTGGATGGGCCTGAGAGGGTTGTCAGATGTGCATTCTTAGGTATGAAGTTAGTAAAATAGATACGTTCACACAAAACAGTGTGCGTGGTTGCACTATCTGCCAGACAACTAACTTTCCCACTAGTCATACCTAGAAATAAAATTTAATTTTGAATCGGTCACATGCATAAAAGTTCTTAAAACAAATATCCATTTAAAATAATTTAAGTATTCAAAAAACAAATCACCAACAAATAATCCAAACATAAAGGAAAATTGTGCAAGATTAAACAAAAAAAAACAAGGGGGTTCGGCCACTATGTGGAATTCGACCCCATTGTTCCAAATTCAACTAAAAAAAATAGTTTATGTCTAAGATTCTAATCTTCCATAGGGGTGGTATCCTCCTAAAAGTCAGAAACATCCATCTTAGTACTCTCCAGTTCATCTACTTGCATAAAGTTTGATTCAAACTTCTTATGACCAGAATGATATTCAGCTACAACTTTCTGGAAAGCACGATGGACACGAGACCATTGGTCGTTTGAACCAGAATGGTAGCACATGTCCGCATCTATGGTTTTCTAGTGCTTTGCCCTTATTCTTCAAGTTTGGGGCCTTGGGAGCAAGGTTAGGGTATTTCTGGGCTCGGTTTCCTCCCTTAGGTAGGCCTTGGCTCTGTTGACCTTAACGGGGTGCTTCTGGCTGCCTCTACCGCGCCTATGTTGGCATTTTAGGCGTTGGTTTGTGCTATAATGTGTTTCATGCACAGTAGTCACCCCAATAGGTCGAGCTTGATGATTTTTCATCAACAGCTGATTCTGCTTTTCAATGAGAAGTAAAACAAAGATCAAATTCAAAAACTTGGTGAACTTCCAAGCCCTATATTGTAGCTGCATGACAATATTAGTGGCAGAGAATGTCGAATAGGTCTTCTCCAAGAGATCATCTTCGGTCAAGTTCTTGTTACAGAACTTGAGAAGTGATCGAATTTGACAAACTTCATAATTATATTCATTCATAGACTTAAGGTCTCGGAAGCACATTAGCTGCCAGTCATGTCTTGCATCAGGCAAGAAGATGTCATTTTGGTGACCAAAGTGATTAGCCAAAGCAAACCAAAGTGCTCGTGGATCTTCCTCAGCAAGGTACTCAGTTTGTAGTGCATTATAAATGTGTCTTCGGATGAAGATCATGGTTAGTGGCTTTCTCAGCTTCGCCAACCAGGTTGTCCGTCTTATCTTCAATGGTGGGACACAAATTCTTTACAGTGAGGTGGAGCTTCACATCTTGGACCCACTTGAGGCAGTTTCTTCTAGAGACCTCCAAAGCGGTGAAGTCAAGTTTGTTCAAATTCGACATGTCCCTATCACAAAATAAATGGACAAGAATGTGGTTATTGTAATGGAGAAAAAAATCAATCCATTCACATAGGAGTAGAACATTTAGGTTCTAATAGACATGTATTAGTTTAAATTTATATGAAAAAAACTTCGGGTTTTCATGGGTGATGTTTTCAAGGAAAACTTCAGGTTTTCAAGGAAAACTTCAGGTTTTCAAATAAGGCATGTTTCTAGAAACTTCAGGTTTAGAAATAATTATGAACTTCAGGTTCATATGTTTATGCAGACAAACACAAATATATATACAAAAATATGCAAATAGACCTTCAGGTCTAGAAAACTATAATTGAATTGATTATTTGGATTTCGGGCCAAAATTAAAGTGTGGGTGAAAATTTATAATAACAATATTGTCTAAAAAATAAACAATTAAGCTCGGGGCCCAAAAACAAGGACCAAAAACCCACGGGTAGGTTGAGCAAAGCCCAAAAATTTGGGCTAGGTTGGGCTCAGACCTAACATGCAGGCAGGTCCAACATCACAAAATGAATAGGTTGTAGGCACAAGCAAAAAAATAGAGGCCCATAAAGGGCTCTGATCTGGTGTGATGCGTACACGGATACACTAGCGCAGGGGCTTGGATCCGGTGCAACGCGGACACAAATACACCAGCGCCTGGGCTAGGATCTGGTGCAGTGCAGAGCATTAGGGGACACCAAAGCCCACTTGGGTTGGTGTCATTTGCGAGCCATGTGTCCAGATCAGCCCAATATGCTGTTTAGATATGGGTTGTTGCAGCAAAGGCAACCAGCAAGCCCGAAAGGGTGTTGTGCAATGAAGGCTCGAGGGTCTAAAACCCACTAGGGCTCAGGTTAAGAAACCCAGACCACCTTAGCGGTATTGGGTACGGGATTCGAATCGGAAAAATCTCCGGCGTTGCTTCAAGCGACTTCCCTCGGTCGGACACGGCACGGCGATGCATGGGGGTTCAATTGGAACCCTAGTTTTGGACAGAAACCTAAGTTTCGACATCGGGGAGGGGGGGTCTAAGAAACTGTGAGGACTCGAAGAATCCTTCAAAAAATTCACTGATGGTTATCGGATTTTTTGAGAAACCAATTGTTTCTTACTATGGTTAGGTCCTAAAAAAAATACGATTGTAAGCCGTGATGTCTCAGAAAGACAGCGGTGCGACGGTGGCCGACTGCAGGCGGCGGCGGGGTTCGTGGGTTTGATGCCAAAACGGCGTCTTCTTCTCATATAGAGCATTAGGGGTTTTGCTCCAATGCATCGCGGCTCAAGAAGGCTCAAATGAGCTCGGGTTTTGAATTCGACAAACCCTAAATTTTTTTTTCAATTTTCAGATTAATTCAATGCATATTCAATTAAATAATTTAATGCATGGACATATAATTGATGCAATTCATGGCAATATCAAATTCACATAATTCAACAATTATGGATATAATGCATACATAGTTTATGTAGAATCTAAAATTCAAAAAAAAGTGAAGTTGGG
This sequence comes from Pyrus communis, assembly GCF_041283825.1. NCBI lineage: Eukaryota > Viridiplantae > Streptophyta > Magnoliopsida > Rosales > Rosaceae > Pyrus > Pyrus communis. The sequence goes on from NC_142573.1 coordinate 12,119,603, forward strand.
TCATGCATAATGGTGAATGTTCAGGCTATCAGGGTGCAAAAATATCGAGATAAAAACCGTTGTTTTGAAAAAACTTGATTGCATGATGATATTGATGAACTGGTTTGATGCAAAAAACTTCCACGTCAGATTCCTAAGCGCAGGGGTATAAGCGTACTGATAACGTATTGTGACCTATATTTAACTGACAAAGAGAAGGAGCCGGTGGCACAAAGAAAATATAGAGAGAGAGAGAGAGAGAGAGAGAGATCTTTGTTTGTAGGGTTGTGTAGATGATGTGTTATTCCTCCTACGCAGTGCCTTTATTTATAGTAATAAAGGAGGGAATAAATCTTTTTCCTCCAAGGAATACAAGTCCTAATAAGGAAGAATAATTAAAATCAAATCAAATCTAAGATTTACACAATCACACTTAAATAAGAAGTTTATAACATGCATAACATTTTTCAATGAGGTGTATATGCATTTTAAGTTTTCTTTCGCTTTGTCAACCGACCAATAATGATAAGGCATCCAATGACCTTGACCGTCAATGTGTACATCTAATTTCCTTCACTCTTCCTCCACTCATCGGTCCTTAATTCGACCTTAAAATTTCAGCTCTCCTAAATCCAAAACACACGAGAAACACTTGCTTTGGTAATTATGAATCCCATAGAAAAGATATACAGCTGTATGATGTAACCCTAAACTGTTAAACCCTACCACCACACTAATTATTATGGTGGACTTTGTGTTCCAGATGGAGTTGCAATTTCCCTACCATATACAATGATACATGAATGTGAACGACCCCAAATTATTTGTCATCTTTAGAGGCGGCTGGCAGGTGCTCCCATGCCACAGATAAACGACAACAACATATAAATGGAGTGAGGTCACCACTTTCAACTATTTCTGTAATTAGCACTTGGGGTTCTTTGGCAGAGCTTGGTAGAGAGGACCGCGATGAGGTGACCAACGTGGGGGCAGTCGATCGACCTCCTTTGTCTTTATAGTTATTTAGGATATTTTTTTTGCTTTTATCAACGGGAGAGGAAATTCGAATTTGTTATCTCTATTCGTGCTCGTGCTCGATAGATGACCATAGACAGAAGAGTGACACTAAATTATAGTGAAAAGGAAATAAGTATCAACTGGGAATATTGAAAATATAAATACTATCAGATTGAAAGTTAGTTGGTAAAGTGCTAACTATATATATATATAAGTATCAACTGGGAATATTGAAAATATAAATACTATCAGATTGAAAGTTAGTTGGTAAAGTGTTAACTATATATATATATATATATATATATATATATATATATATTCTCAAGTTAAAAGACTATGGTAAAATGTTCAGCCACTAAATAAAATTTTAATAATGATTTAAAGTATGTAATCAAGTGACATTTTAAAATAAATATGTTAAAAATACATATATTGTTGAATCCCACATCGATCGTTGTAAAAAGGTCAGTAATAGTTTAAATATCTTCACCCCATTTTAACTAACACCGAGGATTTTTGTGATAAAACTCTACATCTGACAGATTGTAGAGGTGATAATTAACAAGTTGTAGACAATATCGGTGTTGTTGGAAGGCAGCCTTCAATCTGTCTCTCTAATAATTCTACATATATAATATTCAAAAGTATATACTTGCATGTATACATTTGATTTTTTGACAACGTGTATATTTTTCACATCATTTGAGAAAGATACAAAAGCATAAGTTTTTTACAAAAATATCTACATGCAAATATGTATATTATAGTTGGTGAAGTAATTCCACGCTTCATTTTTATCCTCATGCACTTCTTCATTTATTTTTTTTTTATTATTATTATTATTTTGGCTGAGTCAATTAATGTATAATTAACGGGAGCCGAAACAAATTGAGGAGTGTAGAAGGACGAAAAAGAGTGTAAATTTACTAAGATCACCATCAACTTCACCAAAATCAACGTCGGAAATGCTTGCAATGGGATTACAAGTCAAACTGCAGGACTTCATTTCCATGCATGAATCTAAAAATATAAGATCGACCGTGGATCCAAGCCACCTGCTTCTCAAATGCGTGTGTCAAGAAAAACAACAATTGATAATAATTGTTGTGACCTCAGTTTTAGCACGTTTGGTTTGGTAATGACATCTGCAGAAAAGCTTCTAGGTGTATTGGGTGTGAGTGAATATATGCATTAGCCGTCTGTGTTATACACAGGTAATATATACAGTGGCTGGTCTTTTTATAAGGATACATGTCTTCATTTCAGGAAAAGGACCAGAAATATTGTTTGGAGTTTACTATCTATTGTCGGTCAGCTGAACAGTCATTTGTTAGATTTTTCTGTTGGTTACAATTACATCACGCATTTAAATTTGAAAAGCTATGAAGAACACTTCTGTAATATTTGGTGCGGCAAATGACGCATACATGCAACCTTTATGAATGATTTTATGTGCTTAGTTAACTCAAAGGCTTTTGCTAATATTGTGGCATGAAGTTCATTTTAATACATAACAGAGAATATATGGTTAATATTTTACGAAAGGGAAACCATTCGAACCTAATTGAACCGATCTTTTACTATCAAATGTGTGATCAATACTTCCTAAATATTTAATTCAATTTATTTTACTTCAATAATTTAAAATTAGTTCGTTTGGAGTATGCCATAATTTTTCCTCATAATAAGAACTCTTTCTTTCATGTAACGTGTGTTATACGTATAGGTCACAGTATCATACTTTTTTTTTATTTTTGTTATAGGCTAAATTGTAGCAAAGGTATCAGATACATATTGATTACAGTTTTCGTTTCTAAACTCTACTAATAGTTTACTAATAGATACATATTGATTATAGTTACTCTTGTCCTCGAATTATATCATTTGTTACAATAGTAATCTATTCTTTGTTAACTCTGTCAACTTAATAGTTAAGTTGAGGGATAAAATAGGAATTTCATTCAAAAATACCTCGTGACCTATTCACATAACTTGTTGCTTATAATCGGAAAAGAGGACAAATTTGACGGAAGGACCTCTTTGCAATGCATAATTAAGTTAGAGGACGGGAGAAACTAATATGAGAGTTCAAAGACAAAAACTAAACATGAGATAAAGTTCAAAGACCTTTGCTACCACACACCCTTTTGTTGAAAAAGAGAATGGTTGGACTCAGTTACATCTTTGAGAATATCAAACTTATATTAGACGGAATCTTAGATATGCTTGGTTTTAGTGTTTGGTTTTAAGACCAAATACCAAGTCTAGTTTGACAATTGATATGCGTGAAAATAACGGATTAACACATTTTCGTGCAGCATTAGGTGATCATTAAAGTTAATCTACTATTTAATAGTCAAGTATACATATATACAAGGCTACTTGTACAAGTTAAACGATATCTAATTCATGGTCTTGTACAAGTTAAACCATATCTAATTCATGGTCGCAATCTCTATGATATTAACTATATATGTTCTTATTATCCTTCTCTATTGCCAACCTAACCTCCCCATTTTAGGCAAGAAACACCTTCTACTTCCTTTCCCAAAATACTTAATTAAGACCAACCACCAAGGTGATAAACCCCAAACCCTAGACTAGCCTAATCTCCCATTATTTTTAGGCTGAATAAAAATACCACCTACTAAAGACGAATTTGAACCACCTTATTACTAATCCATTTTAAGGCTAAACCCATCATCTCTCTTTTAGTGTAGATAATATCGTTTGTTAATTAAAAAAAAAAAAAAAAAACCACCTCCTAATGCATTGCCTAAAAAAATTGAATAAGGCCATCACACCAAGGAGACCGGGCTTGATTGTCTTGCATGTCTATGGTGGTGATATAGAGAGAGAGAAGGTGTGTACTCATTTCATATAAGTTTTGTTCCACACTTAAACATGAAGAATAATATATATTTTTATACATTTACAAAAGAAAGAATACTACAAGAAATATGTTAACATAATATTTGGCTCTTTTGATGTAAGGAGTCATTTTTTTTACATGATCACGTGATATTATTTTACTGTACAAACATCATAGTCCAAACTGTTTATTCTCTTTATCATCGTGTAAAGATCATTTTTACGTTAAAAAATCACTTAATTTGGAGACCATTTAGTCATCCATTTGTGTTGAACGAATCAACGATTATGGTAGCAAATAATATCCTCATACTTAACCATCAATTTGTTTTGTTCATACGAATGACTAAATAGTCACTAAATCGAATTTTTTTTTTTTTAATTTCATATTAAGATAATGATAAAAAAAAAATAAACAGTTTAGGTTATGACGTTCGTAAAATGAAATGATGTCACATTATCATATAAAGAGAAATGACTCATTAGTGTCCATGTACAATGTTATGAATGGACATACTGGAAGTCAAGTCTCCAAGAAAAACGTAAAAGTAAAAATATACTAAATTGGTCGGATGGTTAAATGTCAAGGAGGAATCTTCTTCAACGTGAAGTAAATGGCTTGTAAGTTACCAACATAATAAAAAACATTGAAGGCATATAGAATATATTCAACTTGATTTTCTAGTGGGGACTATTCTGTATTTTAAGGAAATTTACTAAAATAGGTAATTATTTAGTTGTATAACTTGTACCACATCACATGTGTAACGCTCCATTTAACTGGAGTTTGACTGTTAGCTTTAAACATGAAATATGTTTAATGTCTTTTCTTACACCTACCTTTCAAATTCGATTAGTTTTTTTTTTTTAACAAACAATAATATTTACACTAAGGAGGAATGGGTGGGCTTAATCTCACAACGGATTAGTAATAATGTAATTCAAACTCGAGTTTGACGAAAATCGAACCTAAAACCTCTTACTTATAAATGAAAAGAAATATCACTAGACCGAGTGGCACATTTCAAATTCGATTTAATTTCGATGTTTTTCTGTTTTGCTGTTGGGTTACATCTCAAAAGTTCAAATATATCCATTTGCTACGTTTTCTCCAGAATGATAACAGATGGGCCACCGGGATGACAATTTTTACTTTTTGTATTTTTGTTTTCTTTGTTTTTTTTTGTTGTTTTTCTATTTGCACTTTGGCTATTGATCGTAAAAGCATCATTCCGCTTTAAATGACCATGTGATCTTGTTTTGTCATACAAAAAATATAATTAAAAATGTTTGTATTCTCCTTATAACTATTTGATAATTTTGAACAATTCATTTGATTTAAAGACCACTTAGCCACCCATGTGCCAAAATAATCAACAATTGTCGTACAAATAGCATTCATGATAGAGTCAATTTATTTGATTCATATAGATGACTAAACACGATTTTCAAATCAAACAAATTACTCTGAAGATGATGGATAAATACAATAAACAAATCGAATTACGACGTTTAAATACTGAAATAGTGTCACATCACGATGGAAGGAATAATGACTCCTTATAAGTACAGAGCCTAAGTATTATCCTTTACAATGCATACATTTGGCTGTAAGCAAATTTGTATACAACTTCACCCCAAAAAAATCAAATAAATTAAGTACACAAAGCGAACTAATTCTTCATTTTAAATCATTACCATACAAATAAAATCCAAGCAAAAAATTATAAAAGAAAACAAAAACAAAAACTAGAGATAATAAATTAGATTACAAAGCCCCAACCAACTCTAGTCTGCTGAGAGTTGGCCTTACGATTTATGTGCCTATAAATTAACAATTTCGTCAAACCACCAAATCATCAACAAATTCAAAGGAAAATGGTGTAACAGAAGGTCAACTGCAGTCTGCAGTGATTTTTAAACCCACCTCCTTATCATTTCTTAGCAAGTAATTAAAGATCTGTGCTTCTATCAATCCAGATACGCTCCTGATTTCGCTAACCAAACCTGTCGTGCAAAAACAGCAGTGATTTTGGATTAAGCATGATAAACAAATAGAACCCAGATTTACAAGCAATGTCAACGAAATAAACAACTATGTATCATCTAAGACAAAATGGTTAACACACGAAAAGTTTGGTATGCTTGGATGACTCTTTAAGTATACAAAATTCAGGGTAAAGAATGTCAGTTTCCATATTTCTAATGTAGTTTCGACAAGCCTAGAAGGATGAAAGGGAGAAACGAAAACTAGCGAATGAGGATGCTCACCCACATATGTAACGACATCAGCACGGAGAAACAATAACTGCTGATAGCTGATCTCTATTAAAACCGAGTCATTTGCTGCATCATTTGAGAACCAGTTGATTGTGAAACCAACTGTTCTGCACCAAGAGATGGTTTTATTACGTGGTTTGCGCCAACTGGATTGCCAAACCCTCTGATCATCTCTTTAGGCGTATTGGGATTTGTGTCCAGGTTTGATGATTCCATCAGTGCCCGAATCTAACCAAATGGTTGGTTGTAGACCAACTTTCAGTTGTTCGTTAAGAAAATGAATATTAAAAGTAAGAACATATACACAGAAAATTCAAACTTACCACATCCAAACGCTTCTTATGGAGATCACTCGACAACTGTATGTTTTAAAAGCAAGGTATTCCAATAAATCTCTTGGATTGAAAAATTGGTAAGAAATTATAGTAATACTAAAGAATTGCACTAAAAAGGGACCACCATGCATTCTACTTTTGTGTCTTCAGCAGTTGATTATGAATTCAACCAAACATACAAAACATATTCAACTCAAAAGAAGTACTTATCCAACTTCAAATTTGTCCTCCAAAATAGATATACTAAAAGATGTTAGATGCACCGTAATGTTCATCCTAAGACGTTGAAGATACTTACAGATTTGTTTTGGTACTTCCTCTCCTCACTTGAAAAACCAGGAATTGTCAAATGCCAATTTTTCTCTGCAAAATTAGTTCAAGCATTAAATTCCCAATGCTACACTTGCACCAACTATGATTCATATAGAGGACCAAGTGAGTCAAGGTTTTTGTGATAATGGATTTTATATTAATATAATATAAACTTAGATGCTACTATAGCTTCCATGCTATTATTATACATATCCCCACAAATCTCATATTCATCGCATGAGCCAAACAATGACCTCAATGAACTCTAAAACTCATAAACACACAAAAAAATATATTCATCCATAAATGAGCCTTATTTATTATTATTTTTTTTTCCCTTTCTAATAATAAAAAAAAAATAAAAAATTGATACCAACTTGGAAAAAACAACCTGAGAAGTTATTAATCAAGGAAAAAATAACAATGAAAGACGAGCACAAAGAAGTGCAGCACAGGGGCAACCAGAAACCTTAATTCATTATTTTTGTAGATAAGTAGTTAAGTACATTGGTCTGTGCTATACAGGAACCAGTAGAGAGAATGAACACAGATTTGTTAATGATGAGACAGATAAGTTAAATTCGCTGATTATTTAGTATGTGTATTCAGAAACCTCTCGTTTGCATCCCATATCAACTCAAATAAGATTTTTCTCTTAAGTATCAAATTAGGAGACCAGTACATTTATTATGCAACTTAATGGCATAGAAATTTCCCAATAATCACAAGAAATATGGAGATGAGTTGTAGTACAGAACAAACCTAGGTGTAGCAACACATCCTTGGACTCTAAAGTTGAAGATTTTCTATGCTTTGCCAAATTGCATGCATATGTTGTCACCTGCAAATAGGCATAGGATAAACACTTAATGTCCATTTGTGCCATATAAAGCTTCATTTTATTTGGTCAGACATGCCAGAGAAAGCTTGACATTCAGAATGTGAAGTATCTATCAGCAGTACAAAATTAATTTGGGCCTATTTTGATGCATGTCCACGTGTGTCTATTTATATGGACCCAATCTAACAAGAGGACTTGTATATCAACTGTTTAATTAAATGTGACCAATTGATATGTTTATCAGTCATCTAAAGTTGTTCTACAGATATGCAAAGTCCTTAAGTTAGATCAGCAATTGAACGTCATTATATACACATATGGTACAAAAGTTTGCATGTCAAGCCTCACAGAATCAATGAAGTCATCAGCAATCTCCAAGAGAAGATCTTCAACTTCTGGATCCAGCCTTCCTTGAGAATCAACCTGAGCAGGAGAAAAAAGTTCTCACAATGACAAATTTATTTCTAGAGCACACACAACCCCCCTCCCAACACACAAACCAAAAAAAGAAATAGCAGTTTAAATAAGGAATACCTGAGAGACTACATCTTGTATCTTTCTCTTCCCCAGAAGTTGGTTAGTTGCTTCTGTTCCTTGGCTTGAACTCCCTCCAGGTGTAGTTGTACCAGATGCAGTAGCATCAGGCTGTGATCCTGTTAAACTAAGAGATTTCTGGCCTGCGGGTACAGCCATCCTTGGCGAGTTCTGCTGCTGCTGTTGCTGCTGCGATTGTTGCTGCAGTGGCTGCTGCTGAAGTTGCTGTTGATGCTGCTGCTGCTGCAGCCGTGGATGTCCCATTTGTTGCTGCTGCTGCTGCTGTACAAGCTGGTTTAACTGTTGTTCGGTCAAGGGCATGGACTTTTGCAACTGATTAGAAGCCAGTTGCTGCTGAAGGAGAACCTGCTGCCTATGTTGAATACGGAACGAAGGTGAGCCAGGGGCGGGAATTGCTGGCATTTGCTTCAACCACTGTTGTGAGAAAGAATTCTGCATCATTGCTGGCTGTCCATTCTGAGAGACCGCAGATAGCTGAGGGTTCATAAATGCAAGTGAAGACGTTCTTGGCAAGCTCTGAACCTGTACTTTGTAAAGTCAGATCAAAATGTCCCAACCATAAATTGATATATCCATCAAAGACTTGCTATAGAGTAACAGCATTGCCAAGGATTGTTAAAGTGTATAAATACATCTCTATCATTCCTGCTGAGCAAAATGCCAACACTGTACCACCAACATTAATATGCCTACAATTCTACAAAAATACCCATCAAGGGGAAGTGGGTCATTACAGTAACAAGTGTACCAGTAGTTTAGAAAAGAATGATCGATTCCATTCAATAAAAATTGGAAAATGATCTTACATACTATTACAACTGATAAGCCTAATGTTAGATGCTACAAACAAATGACAACCACCACCAAAATAGAAAACGAAAAAGAAAAACATATTTTCTGGGCAGAGGAATTGAGGACACTATAGGATACCAGCAGAGCAATTGATGCTTTGAAAGGCTTCTTTGCAACTAAAATTCATGTAGCTTGAATAAAGTGTTTCATTCTCATTGGTCTCCAAGTACCAAAATGAATAGTTGACATAATTGCTTCCCCTGTTCCACATGATTCAATATAACTACTTTATAAGATTTCAGGAGTCAATAAAATGTCCTCAGAATGAAAGCAGCTAGCGCAAAACCACCACGCAACTTACTCAAAAGCGATATCCTAGATGCAAAGATCAAGCAGAGGTTTTGGCGATTTGTTTTAAGTTGGGTACGAAAAGCATGAATGACATCATAGTTAGGTATCCTGATTCATTTGTTACGTGCAGATCTTAATTAGGGTTTGAAATCTCAATCAAACCAAGCAAAAGGTAGAACAATTTTAAATCATAATACAATTAACATTGTTTGGCCAGTGGGTTCTGTCTTTGAACGGAGGAAAATTCACTAAGAAAACATGAAGGTCTGAATAATGGCCGTGCCACTCTTAAAATCAAAACTTTCTTAGAACCAGAAAGTGGAATTCCACAGTTTGAAACTTTGAATTTCCCCCCCAAACCTAAGAATAAATGACCTTCAATTATTACTTCGAACAGGTCAGACTACAAATATAGAGCCAAAAGAAAGTCAGCCTTGCTGTACGAGCCCTTATTGCAGGGTTCAAAACCAACACATAAGTTTAATAGAATATGAGAAACTCAAGCTGTAGAAAAACTCATTATACACCATAGCATGATCAGCAAGAATGAGTACTTCACACACCCGACATTGTATAACAATTTGCATACACAAAGAAACTCAAAACAAGACAAACAAAGCAGTTGGTAGGATAAATTAGAAGACGCCTAAGTTAACAGATCAGGCAAGAGGAAAGTATGCAATTATACCTGTGCAGAGGTGAGTGAATTTTGTTGGGCCAATTGTTGCCTAAGTTGGCCCTGCCCCTGATTCATTCTCTGTTGAGCAAAAGAAGCAATGGCCCCATTAGCTCTTAGTTGAGAGCTCAAATTGATGGATCCCATCATCCCCATTGCTTGGGTTCCTTGTAAAGATTGCCCAGGAGAATTACCTTGATGAAATTGGGAACCTTGGACCAGACCGCCTTTTTGTCTCGGCTGCAGAAAGTTTACTAATTTTGTTAAACAAGAAACATTTCCATTTTCAAGAAAGCATTAAGTGCACTGGTGTGCTAACTTAACAGTGTTTAATATATTATACAACAATCCAACAGCCTTCACTGATGCACTAATATTCAATTCGGAATTCAAAGGGAAACAGGTGTACCATATTACAATTAACATTGTTTGCATTTGATTTGTAATACTAATGACGATGCACTTTACTATGTAGTATATGATTAACTTGGTCTTAGGAAGTGTAGCATAACTATATCGAATAATTTTGCCCACATTTAAGCAACCGACTATGACGATATAACATTTGCCAAAAACACTACCAAGAAACTTCTGTTGCTACTAAACACAACTTATTTATATTCCACTTCCCATACCAAGTACTACGCAAATGCACATTAATTACGCCACATTTCACCTGCCACAATCAAAAGATAACAGAAAATTTCATGAGGGTAATAAAACTCATACCGAGCCCAACAACTGCGGCTGCAGATTGAATTGCGCAGCTGCAACAGCAGCAGTGCCTGACAACATGGGCAGGTGGCCACTCTGCCCAATCAAGCCTGATCGCGACAAATTCCCACCGCCAATTTGCTGCGTCTGCTGTGCCGGGTTTTGCTGTTGCTGCTGCTGATTCTGCTGTTGAATACCACCAGAGCCACCAAAATTCACCTGCCCATACAAGCCCCCTTGCTGCCTCATCATACCAAAATGCTGCTGCTGCTGCTGCGGGTTCTGACTCAGCTGCTGAAGCTGGTTCATTCGGGACATCGACGGCGACCTCTGCATACTCTGCTGGAGCTGGTAATTCGCCATGGAACTCACATTCACGTTCTGGGATTGTTGCACCAATGACTGAGATTGCTGTTGCAGCTGTAGCTGCTGCTGCTGCTGCTGGGTAGATTTCTGCGCGTAATCCAATCCAACGGTGGGTGAAATGTGCTGGGTTTGAGGAAGAGAGATGTTGGGCATGGGAGGGAGAGGTGGGGATGCGAGTTGAGGAGATTGGGAGACAGTTGAAGGGGATGGGATTGCTTGATTTGCAGAAGGGTTTGCTGGGTTTTGTGTGATCATAATGTTTGAGGCTGATGCTGCTGCTGCTGCTGGGTCAATGCTGGGTTGGAGGGGGTTTGGGGACGACGATGGGCCGTTTTCCGCCATGTTTCCGAATTCGTTTGCTTTTCTGAGGAATTGGGTTTCTGGGTTTTGATCTTCGTGACGACCAAGACGTTAATTCATGGCGGATTTTTTGGTTTCTGAAATTCGGGAACTTGAAGTTTCAGAAGAGCGAAGCGAGAGAGGGGGCTTGAAGAAGGACACAGAGAGAGAGGGAAGAGGAGGAGAGATCGAATCTGGTGCGTACACATCAGCAGAGGGACACCAATTGGTGGGTCACCAAATCCTCTGCCTTCCGGGGAAAACAAATCATGGTAGATGGAAAATCTGGACCGTTTATCATCTCTAATTGTAAGAGAGTACATGGATACCCATTAAGACACATTTAGTTTGATTTTACTTTACACCATCATCACTACTCTCAATCTTATCTCTATATTATAGTAATATCAAATTAAACGCGTCTTAAAGGGCACCACTTACAACCCAGTGGATTAATTTGCCACCTCTAGTTGTTTGTTGTTTGTACCATACTTGATCAATCCCGAAACTACCAAGTACCGGTCAACTTCATACCTTCAAGGACCCACTGAAGGGTTCATGCTGAGACACCCATGCTGAAGCACAAGAGTTTCCCTCCACCCAGGAAGTCAATCACAATACGACACGTGTCAAAGTCAGAATAAAGCTCCTAGAGTCCCACATCGACCGCATTAGAAAGCTGAAGACTCTCCTCAACTATAAAATAAGACCATTCTCCTACAATTAATGGGGAATGTCTTTATTGTACTTAAACTAGTCATTAGAATCTACTAATGATGATTATGCTTGAACTTATGTACTTGTGTAAACTCTTCACTATTAATGAGTGTTAACAAAAATATGAATCTCTAAAGAATACAAAGATTATGAGCAAAGTAGAAGAGTAAAGGATTCTCAGATTTCTTAGTAAAGTGAAGAATTCTTACAAAGCTTTCTTACTTCATGTGGAAGACTAAGTGGCTATATGTACTAACAAATCACAATTACAATTACAATATTACCCTCTAACCTCCTTACTCAATTACCATCTTATCCTCCTTAACAACCTCAACTCTAACTACCTTTCTTTTAACTAACTTGACTCAGCTAATCATTGGTTAATACTCCCCCCTCAAGCTATGGTTAGAAGTTGCCGTGACCCTGTGATGAAGCTGCACTACTTTCTGTTGCCAACAAAAGCACCCAGAGTAAGATGAAGACAGTGTTTTACAAAGATTGGACTGTGAAGACCCTTAGTAAAAACATCTGCAACCTGCTCATTAGTTGGTATGTACTGCACGGTGATATCACCTTTCTGGACTTTTTCTCGAACAAAATGAAAATCGGTATCCAAATGTTTGATCCGAGAATGAAATACTAGATTGGAGCACAGAGCCAAAGCAGAAAGATTATCACAATGAAGTTTAGGTGGGAGTGGAAGAAACTGATGCACATCTCTGAGCAATGACCGTATCCAATATACATCAGAGGCACAGTGAGCTAAAGCTTTGTATTCAGCTTCGGTTGAACTTCGAGAAACTGTAGCTTGTTTCTTGGATTGCCATGAGACAGGATTAGATCCAAGAAACACAACCAAACCAGTAATAGACCTGCGTGTATTTATATCTGCTGCCCAATAGGAATCAGAATATGCAGCAATGGTAAAATCAGATGACCTGGTATACGTTAAACCACAGTCTAAAGTTCCATGCAGATATCTCAGGATGCGCTTCACCAGATGCATGTGCATATCTGTTGGATTAGTCATATACTGACACACCACATTAACAGAATGAGCAATATCTGGGCGAGTGAAGGTGAGGTACTGAAGGGTTCCCACAAGACTGCGATAATGAGTAGGATCAGCTAAAAGAGTGCCTTCATGTACAAGTAACTGAGAGTGAGGCTTAGATGGTGTTGATGTGGATTTACAAGTCTCCATCCCTACTTTCTTGAGTAGCTCTTTGGCATAATTGGACTGTGTTACCAGTAACGAACCATCGGAATTATAGTGAATTTGTAAGCCCAAGAAATATGTTAATCTGCCCATATCCTTTAATTCAAACACTTCAGCAAGATCAGTGATAACAGATTGAATCTTACATGAGGATGAACCTGTAAGAATAATATCATCAACATAGAGAAGAAAGAGAATAACATCCCCATCATCAACCTTCACAAACAAACTAGAATTTGATAATGCAGTTTGAAAACCAAGTGCAGGGAGAAAACTTGTGAATTTGGAATTCCAGGCCCGTGGTGCCTGTTTAAGACCATACAAGGACTTAACCAATCGGCAAACATGATTTAAATATGTAGGATCAACAAACCCCTGTGGCTGCTTCATATATATTTCTTCCTCAAGGTCACCATGAAGGAAAGCATTCTTGACGTCCAATTGCCTCAAATGCCAATGAAATTGTGCTGCCAAAGCAAGAATTACCCTGACTGTAGTATGCCTAACCACTGGACTGAATGTCTCAGAGTAGTCCAAGCCCTCCTTTTGACTGAACCATTGGGCCACCAATCGTGCTTTGTACCTAGAAATGGTGCCATCTGAATTCCTTTTGACTTTATATACCCATTTACTCCCAATAACTTCCCTATTTGATGGAAGAGGAACTAGTCTCCAAGTCCCTTGAGCCTTTAAAGCATCAAATTCCTCCTGCATGGCATGTTGCCATTGAGGGACAGTGGATGCAGCTCGAAAGTGTTTTGGTTCTTCAACTGCTCCAATGTCAGCAAGGAAAGAGAAACCACAGGAATCCACAGGAGGAACCGAGACTAAAGTAGAATCCAGTTGAAGAAAGGACAATTCAGGAAAATGTGTCACATAAGAAGAATAATCCTTTCTTGACATAGCCCCTGTTTTGAGCCTTGTTTGAATTCCAGTAAGGACAGTTGAGACATCACAATTACTAGCCAAGTCATTAGAAGAGGATAAAGGAAGAATTACCTGGAGTTGTGTAGGATCTAAGACATGAAGCAAGAGAACTGTACCATATGGAGGGGAAAGAGTAGGTGTTGATGCAGATGGGGTTTCAAATTCCTGAACTTCTGAGCCTTGATGTAGAGGACCGGATTCATGATGAGAAACTTCAGAAGATATAGTGTGCTCAACTGGACTCGAATGAACCATAGTATTAGGAACTGAATGGCTCATAGGCATAGGTGCAGGAATAAACACAGGCACCGATCGAAAACTAGTAGTAGCAGACTGTACTTCTTGTAATGACTTTGAAAGATTCATGTAAGGAAACATAGTCTCATAAAAAATAACATGTCTTGAAATTATAGACTTGCTATTTATTGGGTTATAACAAATCACCCCTTTGTAGCCCATTGAATAGCCCAAAAAAACACACATTTCAGACCTTGACTGCAATTTGTGGGCATTATATGGTCTTAACCAAGGATATACAACACAACCAAACACTTTCAAGGACTTGAGATCAGGTTGTTTAGTATAGAGTCTAGAATAAGGAGACTCCATAGAATTAGACTTACATGGCATTCTATTGATAAGGAAAACAGAATGGGCACATGCAAAATACCAGAACTCAATTGGTAACTGAGCTATAATCAGTAAAGTTATTGCAGTCTCTACAATGTGCCTATGCTTCCGTTCAACCAAACCATTCTGTTGGGGAGTATATGGACATGAGATCAACTGTTCTATCCCTTTTGTACCAAGAAAAGTTTTGAATGAGTGACTGACATACTCTCCACCCTAATCTGATTGTATACATTTTATAGATATTCCAAACTGTGTATGAATGAAATTGTAAAAGTTGACAAACACAGAAAAGAAATCTGATTTATTGCACAGTGGGAAAATCCAAGTGTACCGTGTGTATTCATCAAGAAAAGTTACATAGTATCTATATCCTTCTGAGGACTTTACAGGAGATGGACCCCAAATATCTGTATGAACCTTCTCAAAAGGGGAAGTACATTTATCAATCCTAGAAGAAAAGAAGAGTCTTGACATTTTACCCTTGACACAATGAGTACATATACTAAGTATCATCTACATCAACTGATATACCAGACTGTTTCAACATCACAGCTATTACTTCATTTGTAGGATGACCCATTCTTTAATGCCAGATACTGGATTTTACCATTTGTCCAAGAAAACCAGATGACTGCTGAATTGCAGAGTGCACTCCTTTTGAACTTTTGACCACAGGAATTTGAAACAATTGCCCTGGTCTACTCTTTCCGTGGTACAAAGTTTCCCTTGTTTTCTTGTCCTGCACAAAAAACTCACAGTCATCACAAATGAACCAGCTATGGTTATCAGCATAGAGTTGTTGTACAGATAATAAACTTCTGGAAATAAGTGGAACATGCAACACATTATTAAGAACAAGATCACTAGATTTAGTTTTCAGAATTGTGGAGCCAGTATTAGCAATAGATAACCCTGTGCCATTGCCAACAACTATTGTTTCGGAACCTTGGAATGGTGTAACTTGATTGAGAGAGGCAACATCAGCAATGATGTGATGAGAAGTTCCAGAGTCAACTATCCAAGCATTATTAGGACTAAATTATGTTGAATGTTGTGCAGCCATAGCATTGAAAGATGGTGGTGATGGTTGTGCTTGATAAGCATAGTTACTTCTGTGATTACATTCCAAAGCAGAATGACCCATCTTTCCACATATCTGACACTCAACAATGAAACCTGGTGATGGCATAGTTGAATTCCTTCGAAAACAGTTCACTGCAGTATGACCCCGTTTATTACATTCAACCACCACATTGGATCGAGTATCAGTGCTTCTAGACCACGCATTAGATCCATTCTGCCTTGTAGTATTAGCTGGAAACCCAGAAGAACTACCAGAGTTAAAAGATTTGCCTTTATACCCACCAGTTGACTTGAAATTGTTGTTACCCCTGTAACTTGAACCATGGAATGGCTTATGTCCAAACTGAGGTCGTGGACCAGTCTTAGGACTCATAAAACCAAATCCATAAGAAGGTGGATAAAATGTGGAAGGATCAGGAGGAAATGGTTGGGAAAACTGCTGCGGAAATGGCTGCAAGTATGGTTGTGATGCAGGAAGAACTGGTTGGGCAGTTCCAGGATAAAGAGACTGAGTTATAGTACCTCCAGTAGTTGAAGGAATATGACTATGCTTTGCAGGATGAGATGTGGAACCAGACCCGGAGGAAGATCCAACACCAGAAGAATTCATACCATGAACATATAAAGCTGACATATTTTGAGACAACAAGTTTATTTCACCCTCAATTTCCTTCTCAGCACCCAACAATTGTGCCCTGAATTCTTTTAAAGTAATAGAAGACTCCCTAGCCAATATCACAGTTCTTATAACAGAATACTCCTTAGGCAAACCTGCCAAGCCCGCAATTATAATGTCATTATCAGAAATTAACTCACCAGCTGCAGTTAATTGATCCCTAATACTCTTCAATCGCAACAGATATTTATCAACAGTATTTGTACCCTTTTGAATAGTATGCAATTCAGTTTTAAGATGATTCACTCTAGACTTAGAAACTGATGCATACCTATCCACCAGATTATTCCAAGCCTCAAATGCAGTTCTACACCCCAAAACATACTCCATAGCCTCATCTGTAAGAGTTGCTAGTAACAAGCTTAATAGCGCCATATTCATCGACTCTCATTCAACATAACCCGATGTAACCTCAGATGTTATCCCTGATTCTGTATTAACCACATACTTTGGTGGACACCCTATTGTACCATCAAAATAGCCAAAAAGCTTATAGCCTTTAAGAACTGCCTGAAATTGGAACGCCCATTTGACAAAATTATCATCCCGCAACTTTATAGTTAACATTCCCAGTAAATTCTCGACTTTAAACGATGAAGTAAGAATATCACTCAACAAACAAATTCACACCAAGAAATACTAAAATCTTGATTTTTGAGGAGATTGACACTCCAAGATTCACAATTTCATAGGAGAATGATACTCTAAGATCCACAAAAACAAGAAACTTTCGTCAACACACACTTCAATTCTTAGAGAATGATACTCCAAGATACACAGAAAGAATGATACTTCCTGAAATCAACACATCAAGAACTAAAAAACCAAACCCAGATCTCATACAAATCACAACTATCACAATTTCATAACATCCACACATTATTGCATTACGAACAGAAACAATGTCACCTGATACACAACGCAAATACCCCAAAATCTGAAGCCTGTGCGATTCCAAACGCCAGAAACCCAGTCGTCTGACCTCTGATCGCCCAGAACCCACACCGAATAACAGCGGAAGATTTCTTCAGAATCGGAAATGGCGACAAACCAAGACCGGCGATGATACCATGTTAACAAAAATATGAATCTCTAAAGAATACAAAGATTATGAGCAAAGTAGAAGAGTAAAGGATTCTCATATTTCTTAGTAAAGTGAAGAATTCTTACAAAGCTTTCTTACTTCATGTGGAAGACTAAGTGGATATATGTACTAACAAGTCACAATCACAATTACAATATTACCTTCTAACCTCCTTACTCTATTACCATCTTATCCTCCTTAACAACCTCAACTCTAACTACCTTTCTTTTAACTAACTTGACTCAGTTAATCATTGGTTAATAATGAGAACTCCTCTACTTCGTGGATATAGCCAAACTTATGGTGAACCACATACATCTTGTGTTTGCTTCCCTATCTCTATCCATTTACATATTATCCTAACTAGGTGACCAGAACAACCGAGCGAAGGTCAAAACTTGACACTTTACGTTGTTCCAAAGTCTCGCTGATTTTGTGCATCAACATTAAGCGCCGTCTATGGGAGCAACATTTATTCCTACTCTCACCAGCTTTGTCAAGCAGGTTTCCATTGTTTGTGCACTCTTTTTTTATCAGGCACCCCTCTCCAATATAGAGAATGAAGGAAGCCACAGCATGCAGAACAACAACATATCCCCCAAGTGTTTAATGTGAGGCAGCGAAAGAAGGAAAGAAAGAAGTTTGCTCTTCAAGCTAAAGTTGAAGAGCTTGAAGCTCAAAACAACAAAATAACGATCAAGAATGAGATCCTCAAATAACAATATAAGAAGTTCTTCGAGATGCTCCATGAAGCTAGACAAACTCAGACTCATGAGCCCTTCACCCCCGTGACTATAAATCACCACATGGCCACCCTACAACGCAAAGGTTCACATGTCTTCAACATGGGCGCTCTTAATGAGGAACAACCTTATCACCAAGATATTAATCAACATGAGACTTCTCTCAACCCAGCTGTTTCAAATTAAAGCAAAAGAAGCGGAAGAAGACATCTTTTTGCAAAAGGAATTGAAGGGTTAAGAGTTGTTTACCGTCACTGTCGAGACTTCTTGAGGTAGTGCCGACAAAAACATATCCACATAGGCTCAAGAATCAATGAACAAATGATCATCGAATAACTTGTTCCCTTACCGCAACACAGGCCAGCCCCCAATCCAGGAAATGAACGGCAAGCCTTAGGGCAACAAAAAGGCGTAGGATAAGGGACTTTCAACAGTCACATTCTGACAACCAGTATGTTGAGTCCAAAGAAAGGCCACATATCCTAGACTAATCTTCCATACTTTCAAGAAATGATGGAAACTTACAAAAGAAAGCTTCAATGGTGCCTGACTTCATTCAGGATCCCATTATCACGCAACTCCTTGAGGAAGTAAACAAGCTAAAGGCCGAGTGTCAAGGCAGAATACCTGACTAAAATCAGCCAAGGTCAAACCCTTTGATAAGGAGGATTTTCTGCACCTATCTACAAAAAAAAACGAAACAGAAGCTTGGCTTGCAATCGTTTACTGGGAGGGAATATCCATTTGAACATTTCCACATCTTTGAATACACCATGACATACTAGAGACACAGTGATGAGGAACGATGTCTCATTTTTTCCTCCACTCTCTCTGGTGGAGCTCTTAATTGGTATAGTCGTCTTCAACATGATACGGTACATTCCTTCACCGAGCTAAGGAGACTCTTTGTGGCTCAACACATCTTCCAAGTTGATCGCTTACACTCTGTTGATGAGTTATACATCATTCGTCAAAAATCAGACGAGTCATTACGTGAATATATCGGTCGCTTCAACCACGAATACTCCTGTTACGTCTAGGCAGATGACAAAATAGCATTCAGGGCCTTCACGGTAGGCATGCGTGAATGCTTCTTCAAGTACATGATCAATGCTAACACTTGGAAGACTTACTTTGAGGTGATGACGCAAGCTTACAATCATGTATTTGCCAAGGCAAAGACATTTTAATGGACTCCTTATATGGTAAACCCTATCAACAAGTAAGGAGCGAATGTCAAGTTCTACCAAGTGAGAAGGTTTTGGCCATCCAGACACTCATTGCATCCATTCCTGCCCCACTTAGCAACCTACCAAGTGACCAAGCTTATTCGCCACTTGGCAAAAGGAAGAATTTTTACTCTCAGCAAGCTTATTACAACAAGAGGAATAAAGGTTCGTATCAAGACAATCAGGGGTGAACGTACCTTCAACTGCTATGACCATAGGGTCAAGCATCGCTTTTTCAAAGTGAAAGACTGGGTACTGAAGAAAAGGCTATTATAGAAAGGCATACGCATTACAAATGTTTTGACCTTTAACTGTTTGGCATCCTTTGTAACACAAGTCATTCGGCAAAATATTTAATGAAGATGCAATTCAGATAACTTCATCTAAGTCTTTTACATTCCTAACACTGTAACACTTGGTCTAACTCTGACCTACCTCTATACTCTAACTTAGAGCTTCAGCATATGTACTTCAACACCAAGTAAGTGAAACTAAGTGGTATAACCAACACGGTTCACATATCAAAACAATGGATTCTTTCATGCATAGCAAAACATTTATAAACAACATGTATGCCATGAACATCATTCATGTCATCTCACTCATGTCGATCAACATAAACTTCATACACTTCAAAACATTCATACATAAGCTAACTGAGCTATGAAAATGTGTCAACATACATTTTTTCCTTTCAGCACGTGCTACAATGTACCTCGGCAACTCACCGTTCTTTCCACCAACCAGGTGATGAAGACATTCATCTTTGTATCACCAACCAGGTGATGAAAAGTACAACCAATACTCTAAGAAACAATTTTGAGTTTCAGCAACTTGCCACTCTTCTTACCAACCAGGTGATGAAGGAACTCACTTTCATATCACCAACCAGGTGATAAAGAGCACAACCAATACTCTAATAAACAATTTTGAGTTTCGGCAATTTGCCACTTTTTTTATCAACCAAGTTATGAAGGAACTCACCTTCGTATCACCAACTAAGTGATGAAGAGCACAACCAGTACTCTAATAAACAATGTTGAAATTCAGCAACTTGTCACTCTTCTTACCAACTAGGTGATGAAGGATCACCAACCAGGTGGTAGAAGATACAGCTAGTACTTTAATAAACATTTTTGCCTCGGCAACTCATTACTCTTCTCACCAACCGAGTGATGAAAGAACTTACCTTCTTTTCACCAACTAGGGAAGAATAGTACAACTTGCACATGTGGATCTTAGCATTCATAAGCAGTTGAAAATTTTCAAGTCAAAAAATTTCAAGCCTTACAACTTGGACAAGGCATGTACAAACTCAACAAAGCCTTCCACACTCCTCTACTTCGTGGACGTAGCCAAACTTAGGGTGAACCACGTACATCTTGTGTTTGCTTCCCTATCTCTATCCCATCCTAACCAAGTGACCGGAGCAACCGAGCGAAGGTCACAAACTTGACATTTTACGTTGTTTCAAAGTCTCACTGATTTTGTGCATCAACATATGTCATGCATTGCACGTCTTGTCTTCTGTACACTGTAAATGAGACGACGATGAACTCGTTTCATTCAAGGTTAAAAGTTTCTTGTACGACGTACATTGTTGTATAGTAGAATTTTCAGAGACGCGGCTAAAGAGAAAACCAGAGGCTATGCTTGAAGCAGGTATCTTGTACGATATTCGGCGATTAAAACAACCAATGATGTTGGTAGAATTTATGTTTGCTTTCCGTAATTGTAATAGGATAGCGTATCTAATGGCTTCTTTTGTTTCAAAAATGGGTGGCCTTCATAGGTGGGACTTTTTTGACCCGTAGTGGTTATTTAACATTTTGGCTTTTGATGTAAACGTTTACATTCGTATTTAATCAAATTTTCTATTGTTTGACAAAAAAAATAAAAATATTAGTTCGTCTTGCCACATAATATTCTTTTTGTGTCATCTAATCCAATAGGAATTTGCATTTTTAGATTTTATACTTTTATAAAAAGTAAGAGATATTCATTTTGAATTTTTTTTTTAAATGTCATATGAACTTATACACCAGTTTCAATTTGTCACTTTAAAATATTTTTTTAATAAAGACGCCATCTTGATTATCCAAACCCATGATTTATGTGGAAAAGGCTCGTATCAATAATTATGATTTTATGTATGGACAATTCCTCAATATCTTGTTCATTTGCAACAAAATATTTTCTTTGTGCGGTAGTATAAAAAAATTAAAAAAAAAAAAAAAAAACTTTTGTGGAGAGAGATACTATTTCACCAATCGAGTTACAGGTGTCTAACATATTCATACCTAAAGATTTTCCACAAAATGGTGACGAAAGGGATAACTTGTACAAATCTTTACATTTTCCAATTCGATCCGATCCATTCATTTGTAGAGCTATTTACTCGATCGTAGACATTTTTAGAACACTTCTAACAGAAGGACATATAGTCAATTTTTAAAGAACTTATTGTCAACCTCTTTCAAATATGAATCTATTTGATTTAGAAGGGAAGAACTTGCATCAATATCTCAATTTCAATTCAAACATGAGTTTGATTCACTCCATGTTCTGAAAAATATTTACTATTATATGATTCCCAAATGCTGACCAACTTTCCATCTAATAAAAAATAACGTTTTCTGAGGGTGCGTTGGTCTTTTCAAGGCTGAAAAGAGGTAAACGAACTTGAAAGCAAGCTAAAAAAAAAAAAGATTAAAGAAAATTGTGCTATTATTGGCACTGCAAAATCTTATGGTGCATTCCTCCGAAGTGTAATTTTCTTTCTAAGTTTAGACACTTTAGACTGCTCGATTAAATTTTTGGAGTGTCAATAACAATTCTCAAAGAAAAAACATAAGGAAAATGGCCGCTTTATTGACACCCCCTTAAGAATATAAGCCACCTATTAATATAACCTTATTTGTTAACAAAAAGATGGTGAAAAAACCTATTTAGTCTTCTATCACCAAAAAAAAAAAATTGATGAGCAATAATGTAATTTCATAAACCAAAATATTCCTTTCTTTATTGCAGTCTCACCTACATATGATTTTAGCATATACTTAATATTAAAAAATAAAAAAACAAAAACCTCACTTCCCACGTTCTATCTCTCCGTCTCTCCTTCCCATTTTAAAAACAAAATAAAAAATGTTAACGCACACAAAATATGTAGGCATATACCTTAATACGAAATGATTGTTTAGGCGGCAGAAAATTTTATAATTAAAGTTTTATTGTTTAAATAGACCCTCAAAGACCAACGCGAGATAACCTATATCCCAAGAATTCCAAGTTGCACCCTTACTTTAAACAAAAAAGGAGAAAGTTAACTCCGTAGATGGCTAATCTAATAAATCTATCATTTGACATAACAAATAAAAAATCAAAAAAATAAAAACCACAAAAGAAGGTTCCCCTACTTGTAAACATGAAGAACAAGTCTTTGTAAGCTGAGAGAAGAAAGGCGTACAAATTTTGGTTTTGGTTGTCATAGTTTCAAACTCCTATGCAACTATTGGAAACAAAGGAAGGTGAAACTAAACTCATAACCCATCTTCTTAAGCGTAAAATCATTTTTCCTCCAATTGCTAATGCACAGGTACAAGCTTTGTTCTCTAAAACCGGTTAAGAAAAGGGTAACAGAACTGGAAACAAAATGTTCCGGTAACACAAGCGTGACAAAAGAAATACCGCTAACAAGAGCATTGCCATGAGATGCAGAAGCGCTACTTCAGACGAGAACAATTTCATTTTCCACACAGTTGTCTAAATTCAACTACTTTTCCGAAGAGAAATTTGCGCTTCTATTGTCTGGATCCGATGTTTTGCCACTGTACAAACAGAAACAAAGAAAAATAAATACAAGAAGCTTTGTACCTTAATAGTGGTTCAACCCAACAGCTGCGATCATCCTCAGCCAACAAGAAAGGCCTTCCTCCAACCAAATAACAGCATCCCTAACATATAAGGCAATATATTAAGAAGTTATCACTGTTAGGGTTCCCCGTTATATCCAAACCGAGTAGTCCACATTTTCTGCAAGTGTTTGTGTTTCATGGCTGCACAAGACTCCTTTCCTCTGCCAAGTACCTGGGCATCACTGTCATGCATCACACTGCATACCCAGCATCCCTTCCAAGTACTAACCCAGCAAATGCCCGCCCGCTAGCAATTTGGTCACCCTAGAGGATAATGCCCCCACCTTAGTTGCTTGTAAACAAATGGAGGTAAACAGAAGCACCACATTTGGACTGATTTCTAAGAACCTCGCACACATTGCTAAGCTATACAGAAATTTCCAAACCAGTCTGCAGAAATTAGTTTCAGTAGTTGAATCCTATTAACAACGCACATCATGTACAAGAAACTTTAATCCACAAAACACCTTGCAGAAGAAGCTAAAACGTCTATAACAAGGACGTGCTCATAGGATTTGCAAAGAAATGCTCATGGCATACTAGCTTTGGTTCAGTGACGCTGCTTCCAAAGAGGGTTCTTAGTACGGATGGGATCGCGTTGGGCATAGCATGATGCATCTTCTTCACATAAATGTGTTTATCCAAAATCAACAACTCCAATAACCTTCTGCAGCTCTGTAAGAAAGAAGTTTGAATTAAACCTGAATCAACGAGGCAGGAAATTTCTACCCACAAAAAAAAAGGGTGACATAGCATGTGGGTAGAGAAACCAATCCATAAAACAAACTGTGGGTTGCGAGACCTGGGGATTCAGCACATCCATGCGGCGAATAATTTCATCCTAACACAGAACAAAGATGAAAGAAGTGAGAATATACACATTATTTTGTAAAGCCTTCAAAGCTATTTGTTCAAGCTTGATATGACCAATTGGACCTGAATGCTACCTACAGCCCCACCAACAGGTCCTAGTCAACAGAATTCCATTGATGTTCCAACATACTGATTATATGCATACCATATTCGCAAACTCCAATAGAAAAGAATAATCATTTGGTATAGCAACGAATAACCCTAATTAGCATCTTTTGTTGGCTGACTCAGCTGACCAATAAAATTCGGAGTCATAGGTACAACATTAAGGAGACCAACAGTATGTTTAGATAATCACGAGGATCGTATCGTCAACAACAATTCAATAACCAATCATGCTTTTATCTTGACAGTGAAAATATATGGAACAATAAAGGCAGCCAAGGGAACCTTGCCGCTGTATCCAGTGTTTGGTGATAGTTGGTGAAGAGTGAAGACTGAAGACTGAAGAGTATGAAAGTCAAAGCAATTTTCAATTACAAAAGTTTCAGGAATACAATCATGAGATTGATAATATATATGGACATTGCTAGTTACTTTAAGTTTAATCTTCCTCCTCATGTAACATTTGATTTACGGGAAGCAAAGGCAACATGAGATAGCAAAAGCCTTCACTCAAGAGTATGAAAGTCAAAGCAATTTTCAATTACAAATGTTTCAGGAATATAATCATGAGATTGATAATATATATGGACATTGCTAGTTACTTTAAGTTTAATCTTCCACCTCTTGTAACATTTGATTTACGGGAAGCAAGGGCAACATAAGATAGCAAAAGCAGTGTTTTGCTAGACATGAATAGAATTACATAAACCCAAAAGAATGCAAGTACCTCTATCATCCCTGGATTTTGCATCACAACTCCAAGAACACGTCTACGGAGTCCCTTGTAAATAATTTTGTTAATGGTCCCGTCACCATTTATCCATGGCAATATTGGCACGCATAGTTTACCAGAAGAGGATCTAGAAGATTCGTCCACATCATCCCCTCTAGGCGAAACTTCTTTGCCTTCCATACAGCCTTTCGGGACACAGCTAGTTCGTTTTTCATCTGAGAGCTCAAAAACATTTTCAGGGAAATTAAGAAACGTCACTTTATGAACATCATCAGCATTCATAATTATATCCCCCTTTGAATGAGCACCACTTATATCACAGTTTTTTGGATGAAGGATCAAATCGCCGTCAATGCCTCCTAGTGGCTTTCTCGATGAAGTTGGTCCAAAATTTTGACAAATACCGGGTACTGAAGTCATAAAATACTTGTCACGATACAATGAATCCACGAAACGGACAGAGTCGTAAGCATTGACCTGTATATAAAGCAGCTATCTTTTTAGATACAGATGTCATGAAGTGTTTAACTTATGAGACTTGGTTGAAGTATGAAATCACATGCTTTAACTTCTTGACGTCCAAAATTTAAGCCATATAATGCTATTCCTCTAACTTCTAACTTCTAACGCCAAGGAATCTGTTAAGTCAATTTGAATAAGTTCTTTTAATGTCTTGGAAATTAGAAACCACCTGTTCACCTCCACCTAAAACGTCCAATCAAAGCCTCTGTGTTGATGCCATAACAAAAAGAAAATCATCTCTCCACTGTTAATCAAATCCTAAATCAAAGAATTACCAATTGCACTGTAATTTGGCACACAACTTTAGGGTTATTCCCACTGAGGACAACACATAAATAAAAACTAGAATATAAAATAGTTGTTGTCCCACGTCCTAACAATCTAACTTTTAGG
This sequence comes from Pyrus communis, assembly GCF_041283825.1. Taxonomy (NCBI): domain Eukaryota; kingdom Viridiplantae; phylum Streptophyta; class Magnoliopsida; order Rosales; family Rosaceae; genus Pyrus; species Pyrus communis. The sequence goes on from NC_142573.1 coordinate 12,145,885, forward strand.
AACAAGTGGCAAATCAACCAACTTTGTCATGGTCAAAGCAGAAGATTTAAGTTCGGATATCTACAATGTCAACCTCCCAATATTTAGTTGAATTCCACATTTTGGGCTGTAGTTGTGGAAGGTCCGCTGTGAGGGGGATTGTAAGAATATATAATAATTTTTGGCTCACATCCAAACAGCTTAAGATTTCTGGAACAGAGAAAAACCAACAAACTTCACCAATGAGAAATTATTCTCAGATTGCTAAATACTTAGGAAACTAACCTTTAAGACTCGTTCAAATGTTTGAAGCACGTCAATGATGAACTCTGTCATCCTTTCTCCTAAAAGGAAATCAAGAAATAATAAATACAGGTAAAACTAATGCAGAAATACCACCTTCCTGGAACAGAAGCATAACATAGAAAGTTATAGCATCATACCTGGGATATTTTCTATTCGGGAAACATCTCCTATGCTCAGTCCTTGGTCTCCGGCCCTTTGAATAGCACTGTAAACAGACCTAAAGACCTCGGGACAGATGGGACTTGATTGATCTTGAGCAGAACTTGATGGCAGCAAATGTTCAGCATACCGCACCATACCTTCCCAAGGTGACTCGCTATCTAATACAGAGACAGTACTGCATGAATCAAGGATTTCCTTCATATGGTCAGGCGGAGACAAAGCACTCAGACCAGAAGTACTGACTAGTTGATAACTTCCACCAAAATCTTTTCCAACAGGAGTATCGTCTTTGAACAAATCTACAGCATGGGCTGTAGAAAATGCTGCACGATATACAGATACCTTGATACCAGGGAAACCTTTTTCTCGACGAGAAATAATTTCACCTTCGCCCGCCACAAATGATTTTAGCTTTTTAGTCTTATCACCATCTAAAAAATCATTGCTATCAATTTTACGTTTCGAGGTTCTCAAATCTTCAGCCTCTCCCATGCCTTCATCTGGCAAGCACGGGGAAATTGACAGTTCACCAGAAGAAACTAGAGCAAACAAATGGAATATGTCCCCGCACTGTAAATCTGAAGGGAGATCAATCCCCCCTTCCATAAGATCTTTATCTCTTTCACAGAGCCAATGCGCGAATTTATTAGCTCTCTTCCCAGAATTAGTAGGAAAGGGTGACATAGAAATATTATGCAAGAACTGCTGTGAAAGAGAAAAATGTTGACTGTCATTGCCCCCTACCTGCCAAATGAAATGTATACAGCACATAAATTAGAAAAACAGGAGATATATGGGAACATATAGAAAATTCGATAGGAAACGACAGAAATGAAACTATTGTGGTAAATAAAAATGGATTTTTGTTCACTTTCAAGTTCTTTCCCTAGTGCTACAAGAATAAGATGAGCTTGCAAATTAACAAAACTTTAGGATCTACCATGATTTTTCTCTCTCTAAGATAGTTGAAAGCCGCAAACAGATCACACTCTGAGTAACGCCGTATAATTTCTGCGAGCAGATTTGGCACTTCTGGTGCTGTTGAGGTACTCAAGAAGACAAGCTTAAAGAGCTCTACAGCATTAGAAACAGCCAGTGATTTCGAGACTTGTGTACTAACATTAACGCCATGCAAAAGCTTAAAAAACTTTTCATTAAGATGTTGACAGCTCGATCTCCGTGAAGAAATTTTCAATCCTCTTCCACTATGGTTCTGAGCATCCTCATATAGAGTAGCTGATGCAATAAATTCAGATTCCTGGGGATCCTGAAGGTAATGGTAATTCACTACTCAGTAATATAGAACACAAACAATTATAAATGTACAAACAATGCAAAACCGTATACGCACCCACCCACACACACGCATGGATGGGGAGGGGGAGGGGAGAGAGGGAGGGAGGGAGGGAATAAATGTACAAACAATGCAAAACCATATCCGCACCCACCCACACACACATCTTTGCAAGGCAATTAGTGTTAATAAATCTAAGGTGCAGGGATTGGATAATTACATATTCTTCTGAATTTGTATTACGATCTGACCAGTCCTCGCAGGTAGATCCAATTCGTTTTGAGGCATCCAATTTAGATATCCTCTTGTAGTGAAGTACCTCCTCAAGGGCTTTCTTAATGTTATTGTCATCAAAATCATCCCATGGTTCTTCCTGAACACCTGTCACTTGATTATGATTACTGTTGTTAGGAACATTGCCGTTATGATCTTCCCCTGCTGAAACTCGCAAAAGCAGCCTGCAATCATCATTTCTCGGAGACCTGTTCTGGGTCTTTTCCAGGAATTTTGCATATCGTTCACTGATCATGTTGCAGAGCCTCATTAAAGCTATTCTAAATCTTCTGTTACTTTTGAGTAATGCCATTCGTTTTTGGCAGGTACTAGGAGGTGCTGGAAGGTCAGTAAGTGAAGCCCAATCTACTCGGTGAAATTTTGCCCCAAGAGATGCACGGTGTCTTACATATTGGAGAACCAAGTGCCTGCAAAAATGATATCAATATAAGTGAAATTTAAATAGGTAACAAAAAAATACTCATATGCAAAGAACAAAATATTTTGCATCCTTTTCTTTTTCATAGTACGATAAACCTTAAAAATTTTGTTGATTTACCACTATTCCCAATGCTTAAGTTGTTACAAAATGACAAAAAACAAACTTTATATTTCTGAAACTCCGCTCACATGTGGGCCTTCCTAGGCAAGTAGATACCAGCATGTGGATTTGGGAGGTTAAAAGTGTAGGGACTCATACCAGGATCCTCTGCTCTGATACCATGACAAATTTTGTTCATTTACCACTGTACCTAAAACCTTAAACTGTTCGGATGTAAGCCAAAAGTTATTTAATAATCTATCAAGACCAAAAGAAAATCACCAACTCCATGGAGTATACAGCATACATGTCACAGAAAAAAGGAAAAAGTTATAAAGGGGAAAGTAGCTGAGATTCATCATCTGTATCTTCTTCCCTTACCTGTCAGCCTCATCTGTCCATGAAAACCTTCGTTGACGTGTTGAAGCACGTGCTGACTTTAACTTTTTAAAATCTTTTTCAGGTTCCTGCTCAGTTTCTAGACGATCAACCAATGGTTGCAAATGTGTGTCATTCTTATTATCTGAAGTGACCAAAAGATCAGTTTCTTCCATGGATTGGTTCACAGTATGAGTTAATGCAGCATGCCCCTGCTCTTCCAACTGTGCAGTTACCTCATCAATTTCAATGGACTTTACTGGCTCTTGTTCAGAAGATCTCTTCCTTTTTCGTGAAACACGTCTTCTTTTTTTTGACTGAATTTCATCACTTCTATTTTGCAATCCCTGAAGACGCTTTTGGCGCTTATCATGATACACACGAAGCACCTGCAAGTGACATTACAGGAAAAAACATGCATTATTGATAAGTCAGAAAAGGTTGTAGCTCTCAATTAAATGAAATGAAAAATCTATAGTTTATTAAATATTGGCCACGACATTATATACCCAGAAAATTAGGGGATAAAATGACGAGTTTGTGATAATGCAAGATAATAGCGAAAGATATCATAAAAATTAGAACTTCTAAACAAGGCTCAGACAAGCATCTATCTATATAGTATATACTTGCATTTTATTATTTTATAAAGAGACGATTATAAAGAACAAGAAAAGAACAAGGTACAAGAACAGGCAGTCAAGATGACCACACCAAAACATCACAAAACTTGAAGAACAATGGTAAAGAGTATAATATCACAGAAAGTTTGAATACAGATGTCTTTATTCCATGGCTCTGGATAAAACGAATCCCTCAATCTATCAGTAAAATATATCTATCACTAGAACATTGCAATAGTTCCTGAAATGACAAATAAAAAAATAGGGCTTCTTTTTTCTTGTTTCTTGCTGATGTTGATTTATTACCAATACGTCTCCAACACTTGTTATTCCGTTGACAGAAATGGAATAAAGTGACTTGCCCATGTCCATGTTGAGACGGTGAAATATCGACGTTTCACAAATTATTATTAATACCTTACCAAATGAATAAGATAAAGACTCAAAAGAAAATTATAGCAGAATATAACCTGCTCCAAGGTCAAATTGAGATCCTTTGCAATCTTCCCACACTCTTTAAATGAAAGCTTTTCACTTGCATCATCCTTGTCTACACGCTTTAAGAGTTCATCACGCTGAGCAGCTGTCATAACTCGGATTTTGGTCCACGACTTGTACAGGGAGACCTGTGGAAAGAAAATTAGATAATTTTGCAGCTAAGCTGATCTACCAGTTCTGCCTTCAGCAGTATTTGAAATTCAATTTCAAGACAATCCTAGAAAATACAAATTCATGTGGATTTGGTATAAGGTATTCATGTAGAATTTTAGCAAACAAAAAGCTTGTCGCATCTGAACTGAAATATATTTCGTAAAAAGTTAAAAGGCCGAAGTCAAGCACCTGGGGTGCGTGGAAGAGATACTAGAGTTCCAGTAAATTATCTAGTAGGATATAAAATTCAAAAGTGTAGAAGAAAAAACCTAGGAAAAACTGTTAAAGTGAACAGCATACTACCAAAGTATGTGATCAACAAAAAACTCAAAATAACCCAAACAAACAAACAAAAAATAAAATACAAACAAAAAGAATAAAAGTTATTCAAGTACATACCTCACTTACAGCAGATCCAGGAAATGCATGCAAAGCAGCCCTTGGGTCAGCAGCAGCATAACAATACTCTAAAGTTTGCCAATACTCATCAACAGCTTCTCTATTTGAGAGGACAAAATCATGTCTGATTCGTGGGCGAAGATCAGGAGATCCAAAACTCAAAGATATTGAATCTTTTGAAAGTGGTTCTTCTATATAAGGCTTAAGCTCCAATGCATGAGTAGAAGTGGCATAAGGAACTAGGATTTCATCTTTTGAACGTTCATCACCAACAAGTCGAATCAACTACAGAATTAGTTATCACATATTAGACATGCTAATGAAAATCTACAATGTGAGGGAAAAAAAAAAACAAATTTTTATTGCAAATATCAATAAAATAACAGGAGTGGACATCAGTTGATGAGGACATCAGTGCTAAATCATTTAAGGTTTATCACCGAAAGAGATGGAGAAAGAGGCCAAAGAGCTCAACCCTTTCGTTGTGGGTGGACTAAAATTTCCTACAGCTTTTTGGAGTCTTCTAGCAAGTGTATTTTCAGATTCTCCACATTCCAAAATTTAGGGTTGTTTTAATTTCATTTTCAATAAGCCTTGAAGTTACTCTCCAAGCCATTTTATGAGAGAGCTTTCTAGATATTAATTAGTGTAATGCATCTAGAGCTTTCTAGGAGTTGAAAAATCTCTTGTCATTAAGAGCTATAATCATATCAGGACTATAAATATATGTAAGTGCCTTTAGGCAAAGTAATGAAGTTTATCATAAATATCAGCTTTCAGAAAATATTCTAATCAACCTTTCTGCGAAGGGAATATGGTGTGAAGCCAAACTTGGGTGTGAAGCCCCTGAGCGAATCCAGTTTCTCCTCTTCTTCTAAAGAGCTCCTATTCCCTTTTTCTTTACTCTTCTCAACTTTTACCAGCCTATCTAGACAATGCCCTATAGGAATTACTACTTGCATTGGAGTTGAACCAACCCTAAGCTAGATGAATCGACATGGGCATAGAATAGAAACTGCTTGGTTTCTGAAATTTTCTTAGGAACATACTGTGGGTATCAAAATCTGCTTGTCTCCTGCTAGTTTGCTACTTTAATTTCTTGGTGTGTTGTGGGTTTTTGTAGTTTCTTTTGAGTTTTCATTGTTTAAATTAATTTTGCTATTAATCTTGGCCCTAATGCTATCGTGCTGCATCAATAGTTAAGTTCCCCTAATGAGTCTCTCTCTCTCTCCAAACTACAATGAGCAGAAGTGTGGGAATCAAAGAACAAGGTTTTATGGATGACGAGGATTAAAGTCTGTCTAATTTTCTACAATTCTTCGGTCACCTAAGAATCAAATACCTTTTTTCTCTGAAATCTGTATGTAAAGATGCCATTTTTTCATGTAGTTGAGTCAAATTAAGATTTCAAGTAGACATCAAACTAGAGATGATAAACAATATACATGTCCAAAATTAAACAATCTGATCATTGTTCGCTCTGACTGGGTAATCTTGTTGAAACTGTTTGCTGAGTAACCTTTTTTAACCAGACAATTATAAGTGTCAAAACTTCTGGTAGTATTTTCAGCATACTGGGGTCCAAATCAGATAATGCACCATTCCATAAAATATAAATAACATGTTTTCTTTGCTTCACGATTCAAGACATTAGTGAGATGCTTTCATGAATTTTTAGGGACACAAACCCCAACAAATTAAGCTAAACCACCAATCGGTCACTGCCGCTGCATGACCCTTAAAATTTCACACATTCAGGGCTGGTTCATCTGGTCTTAATGTGGCAGACATTTTGGATAGCAGATTACACATATATAAAGAACCAATTTGAATGGAACCAAACAATCATACCTTCAATCGCCGTAAAATTTCAATGACCAATGAGAGCCTTCCAGTTGCATGGGTGTCCATTAGAGACTTATATTCCTCAGCTGAAAGGTCAGAGAGACACAAACCCCTCTTACACTTCTCAAGCATATCATCAATTTTTTTAGTGGCGCCCACAACTTGTAAATACAATTCAACTGGAATAGCCTTGATTGCTGCCTCCAGTGAAAACAATTTGCTACTGCTGTGAGGATTTCTCAGCTCAATGACATCTATCGCAGATGAAAAAGCACCATTAGATCCTGAACTACATACGTAGTCCCACAGGAAACTATGTAGCATCTTTGCACGAATCATCTTTGCCAGAATAAATCCATTAGAACGCATGGCTTCTGATTTCATAGCTCGGATATCTGTACTGGCATGGTTCTGAGTCCTCTGAACATCTTTCAGTACAGGAACTGATCCACTGCTCTTCCATCGAGATGAACATTGGCCACGGCTTTGAATCTCAAAAGACCTCCATGCATCATGAATTTCCGAAACTAGTTCGGGAGTTAAACTCTGAATAGATGGGTGCAGAACCACTAGAGTGGTACGGGTACGACCACAATTTGTGACAACAGGTACATTAATATGTATGCACTTACAGTGCCCTAGTTCCTGAAGTTTCTTTAAAATTCGGTCTATAGTTTTCCTGTCTGTTGTCGTACACTTGTCCTTCTCCAGACTCACAAGCCACCTATGCAGCTCAGCTCTTATAATAAACTTCTCATCCTAGAAAAAAGAACAAAAATATTAGATTTAGCTGTCAATATACAGCAAATAGATAAAAAAGAGAACCAACAGAAATCCCTTGAGGTAACGGATGATAAAAAGAACCTGTAGCCGCTGAAGTATCCTTTTTTCTCTTCGAGTGCTATCCTCACTCAAAGACAGACATGGATACCTCGGATCTGATCCAGAACCAAGTGGCTTTAACACAACTGGTAGTGTTTCTGCTGAGGTGCCACTTATTTCCATTGCTGTGCTCAGTAAACTATCAGTCGTATCTCTTGGCTCAAGAAATTTTAGTTGGGGATTTTCAGGAGAAAGAAGGATCTGGTTAGACTCACTAAACCGAGGATATCCATTAGAAGGCTCGGTATTAATGTCTCTATGTTCCACATTTCCAGGACTAGCAGTATCACCTTTCAAAGTTGAACAATCATAGGCTGAATGAGTTTGATTTCGACCTGACCTGTCAAGAGCATTTGGGCTGCCAACACATAGGTCAGCAGTTTTATTTTCATTGGCATTTTCTGATTTATTATGAAAAGCATTAGCTGATCCAGAAGTCTGTTCTTCAGATGTGCGCAACCTGTACGCCATGGCTTTTTTTTGCATTTCTGGCTGAACACTCAACCCAAACCTAGACCACATAGTAGCAAGCCGGTTGTAATTCTTTTTGTTGCTAATTCCAAGCCTCTCAACAACCTGTTTGTAGAAAATATAAAAATCCAAAGAATTGAAAACTGAAAGGGGTAGTATTATGAATTTGCAGGAATACATCATGCATAGCAAGCTCAATGAAGCCATTGACCAAAATAAAATCAAGCTCAAAAAAGCACCTCCGAAAGATTTATGAGAATAAAGACTATCCTTACATGATATTGTTAATCCACAAGAAGTCCACTATCCATACCTCTTTCTGGACGGAAATTCATATCAGAGCTAACTAGTATTAAACAGTGGTAATAAACTCATAAATGCATGACTATTTGATTAAGGTATGGTTATATGATTAAACCATGAAAGGTTTCCCAGTCCCACCAACAATGCTAGCACCCAACAATTCCAGCAGATAGTAAACCATGGACATAATATGGAAACAAATAAAAAGGGAACTGTTATTAGCACTTCAAAAATCTCATTCTACACTCCTCATAAGTGTATTTTTCTTTCTAATTATAGAAGGTTTGGAGTGCCAAATGAGATTTTTGGAGTGCTAATAACAATTCCCAATAAAAATAATGACATAATATCTGGTCTCTGAACTCAGATAATAACTTTTTAGAATGTCCATTTCCCTTTCTAACTCTGCATATTGATTATATCTTTCCAGTCAATTCAAACTGGAGCTTTGAAAGGAGTACCTCACACCTCTCTTATTAAAAAAAAATACACTGGAATTCGAATGCTAAAAGAATTATAGGATTTCAACAATGACCATAGTATCAAACCACAATGCTTTAACAAAATAATAGCTGCTCAAGACTTACCGCACACACCTTTTTAAAATAATAGAATATATATATAATGCACACACCTCAACCCTAGTCAAGCCCTCTGTGCTTGTGGCATGTATCAAATCGTAAATTTGTTGCTCAATTGGAAGTTCTACAAGCTGATCAGTGATTTCACACTTCTTTCTTTTTCTTAACTTCATTTGCTGGTCTTCATCACAATGATCATCCACATGTCGAGGAGTTTTTGGCGCAAAACTTGTGGGAGTATAATTTTCTGGAAAACGCAGACAGCACTCAACCTGTCCAAAGTCAGAAAGCGATATCAAGTCATGACCAATGAACCAACATGAAAGGTCCTTGCCTTGAACCAATTGAACCTATTGATTATTATTATGATTACTAACTGATAAAAGTTAAGAACAACACTATCATAACAATTATGATCATAATGTATCACAAATTTAATTTTCTAATATGCAACATGATTACCCTATTAGCATTTATGTTGAACACATAAAAATACAGCAAACAAAAACAATAGTGAACACAACCGTCTCATTCTAAAGCAAGGATAAAAATTCCAATTGAAAAAAAGAAAGGACTATGACCTTATATCTAGATACGTTAACTGGAAACAAAAAGACCATGGACTTATTTCCAAAGTAATTTAAAACAGGAGAAAAAAAGGAAGAAGACCATGGTGAATGAGGAAAGCGGAAAGCGGAAAGAATTAAAAGAAATGGCAATATTGAAAAAAAAAAATAGACGAAAAGCAATATTTGCAAATTAAAACAAAAACAAAACAACAATAAGCATTAAAAACCTTGTCATTCACTTTAGCTTCAAACACCTCGACCATACCAGCAGCTTTCAACCTGCGACAGACCTAGAAGCACAATATGCAGGTAAAATGCAATGAAAAGCAATCAGTATATTACAAGGTTGCCAATTCAAGATATAAGAGAAAATCACTAGTAATAAAATTTGTACTGTTCTCCAAGCTTTATGGCCTCCAGGCGTTCCAGTGTAACCAAGATCCTTCTTAATATCCGAAACCACAAGAACCTTTAAAAACAAAATAACACAAAATAAATTTAGGAAGTGAAGAAAACAAAAACAAAAATGAACTTGAACATCAAAACTTCTAGAAACCTGAGTTATGTTACCTTGCCATTGGCTTCTTCAAGCTTATCACAGATTGCCTGCATTTCTGGTAGATAGTCCTTCACAAGCACATCCTCTTTAACACATTTTCCAGATAAACCGCCTCCATGTGCAGGACTTCCTTTTCCATTTCCAAAATTCTCCTTAGCCTGTTCTTCCTTGGTGATCTCAATCATCTGTTGAGAGCCTAAATGTTTTCCATGTCGATACAAATATAACATGTTGGTACTCACAATCGGGATGTTTCTTGACTCCCCTTCATCACCAGCTTCTTTTGTCCTTACTAATGCAGGTTGCTTCACAATTAGCCCTTGGCATTCAAGGTTCTTCACTACATAATGAAAGTTTCTCCCTTCAATTCCAAGTTCCTTAGCAACCTGACTTTGTGTAATTCCATTTGTTCTGTGATAACCCAATTTTTTAGTGAGCCATTATTCAACTAAACAAACCAAAAAATTTCCTTTCATCATCACCCCCAAAGGTTTTTTTTTTTTGGTTAAGAAGAAGAAGAAACAAATTTTTATTGCAAAGAAACAATAAAACTACAAGAGCAGACAAGAAATCTGCAAGGGCACAAACAAGACAAGATAAATAGCACCATCATCCTCACACTTATAAACTATAAAAACAACACAAAACTAACTAATAGCTGCAATAAAGTTATGCCAAATTTCTGAAAAGACAAATCTCTAAATTCTGTAGTAACCGATGCCCACAAACTTTGTCAGGAAAGATGACAACTCGTCTAATTCCACATCACGCAAATTCCTTCAAAACTCAAGGTCCCAATGCAAAGAATGTTAGCAAAACTAGCCACCCTAGAAATACTCTTATTATGAAACCTGGATATGTTTTTTTTTTAGTACAACGATATATTTTACACTAAAGGGAGGGGGCAGTTCGGCTAAGCCACACAATGGCAACCTAATTTGGTATTGAATTCGTCTTCCATGAAATTCGAACCTAAGACCTTCTCACTTACAAGTGAAGAGGAATACCACCAAACCGTAGTACTCGAGTGGCGAAACCTGGATAAGTTGAACAACCTAGGGAATGAGACTTGAAAAAATCTTTCATCCAGCCAAATGTCTTCCCAAAATGTAATTCAATCTCCTTTACCAAGAACAAAACAGCAGCACTCCAGAAAAAGATTTATACCCTTGGGAACCCCCAAAGTTTATTCGCAATCACTCAACATTTCTCTACAAGAGGGGGGAGATAAAAACCACCAAAATCACAAAATATGAACTTGTGCCACTCCTTCCGCCTTTCAACCATCATTCGACCTTCCACTCAGTCTAACAATATATTCCACTCATGTCAATATAAAATTTTATAGCTGCACTATTAACAGTTCCTGTCCCACATTGCAACGAACCGATACTTATATTAAAGATACAAACTTTAAACCTACCCCATTCATGGTTCAGTAAATCCATACAGACAAACTACCGATTCTGCACATACATCCACATATACACAATCAAAACTGCCAATGCATACACATAATCGATCAAAACAGCCGAAATTAGCATAGATACACAATTACATTCCCAATTTTACAAATACATATCTGACATGCTGATATACAAAATCCCAACAAAAAAGACTTTGAATTCATGCAAACTCGAATTCTAAAGGAAAAGAAACGAACCTAGCCACGGCGACACGCTCAAGAGCTTTCTGTTGAGGGGGGCGCAAGTCGGCATTGGCGGAGCGGGCATGGTAGAGGCCCATGAAGTTGTTCATGAGACCCTCGTCAGCCAAGACTTTCAGGTTGAGTTTCTCGGCGTCTTGGACGGACTGGATGGAAGGGTCTGCAGGGTCAAACGGTGCGTTTCGGGCGAGGAGTTTGAGGGTTGGGACGGCGCGGAGGCCGTCCCATAGGGATTGCTTGAGGCGAGGAGAGAGGTCGAGGTTGGAGGAGGAAAGAGAGGGCTCGAGCCTCGGCCAGAGGGTTTGGAGAGAGACGCCATTTCGGAGCTCCGAACAGATTTCTGATATGGCGGAGTTCAGAATCGTGTCCATGGAGAAAGCATGTGTAGGATTTTTTTTTTTTTTTTTTTTTTTTTTGGGTTTCTGTTTGCTGTTTGTTTTCCGAGACGTTTTTGGAGAACTGATGGAGTTCTGGAACCAAGGACGAAGACGACGAAGGAATGTGGTAATTCGAGTTTTGAATTACAGGTTTACCCCTAGAGTTTTTGTTTTCTAGTGGGGGTAAACTTTTCCTCCTGATTAACCTTTTTAACTGTACAACATGAAAGTTATCGCCTACTTTTAAGAAAAAACTAATGAAAAAAATTTAAAAATTTTGAATTTTAACTATAAAGACATAATAAAGAGTAAAGTGAATAGTATCAGATTTGACTTTTTAGTGTAAAAATATGATTTTTCGTTAAAGTGAACCGTACCGTGAATTTTTCATTAAAACTCTCATATTTTTATCAAAACATATTTAAGTAATTCATATACAACATCTTTTTTATTTATTAACGGTTCTATCTATTGATATGTATTCATAAATAATTGAAATTTAATTTCTTAATTTATATCTTTAATTTTTCATAACTTCTAAATAAAAGGTGTTGCTCTTGAACCTCGAACCAAGTTGATTCATGTAGATCATCTATAATGATGTAGGTAACGCAGTAAGCAAACCTATTTTGATAAGTCAACTCGGCAAAACTAGCTTTGGTGGTATAGCTAATTGAATTTGCAAATTTTTCATGCTCTCCCAAAGTAGACAATGTTGCTTACAATATCATGAGTAGCAATCGGGGCTCTATCTCTTTTTATAGTGAAATATTTTATGTGGCGGAATATGAAAAAACTAAAAGATAAAACATTTTTAAGTTAATGCACAAAATCAGTGAGACTTTGAAATAATGTAAAGTGTTAAGATTGTAACTTTCGTACCATTGCTCCGGTCACTAAGTGTAGGTGAATATGTAAGCACTATAATGAAAAATAATAATAAAATATAATTTTGCTTATTTGGTTTGCTAATTCATTAGAGTTATAATTATTTTCTTGATAAATTGAAATGAGTAAGCAATATGTCATGCCAACCTTTATGGTACAATTTTGTCTAGTTTAATTTTTATATCATAGGAGATGCTATGTACCACAAAATTAAAAGAAATTAAACTAGTGATGTGAAACACAGTGAAGTTGACTATTTTTTTTTTTTTGGACAAACAATATTATTTACATTAAGAGGGTAAGAATATGGGTTAAGCCTCACAATAGACGAGCCATAATAATATGGTTCAAATCTACTTTTTGGCAAGAATCGAACATAAAACGTCTTATTTACAAATAAAGAGGAATATCACTAAATCGTAGTATTAAGCGACTGTAGTTGACTATTTTGAATATCAAATCAAATGAGAAATGGGACAAGATGAGATTAGGTGTGGGAGCAAAAATTAAGGCAAAAGTAAAGAAGCCACTAATCATAAATTATTTAATTAGGGAAGTTGGGTCATCGGCACAATTAAAACGCATTAAGATTGGGACTACCCTCTACACAAAGAGCAGGCGAATGGAGCCCCATAGAACTGCGATTGTATATATAATGGTCTTAAAGCAAGGCCGCCCTGAGGTTTCAAGAATCATGTGAAAAAGTGAATTGGAGATCCTAAAAAATATTAAGATTTTTATTTTTTTATTTTTTTTATTCAAAAAAATAATTTTAGTTTTCAATTGAGCTTCTATAAATTCTAATAGCACATACAAATTTAACAAATCAACTTAACAAATCAACAAGTGAAAATGTGGCGTATTGTTTTTCCTTAACTATTTAGAGGGTTAGGGTTCGAATTTTAATGTTATTGTGTGGAATTTTTATATTATTTTCTGGAAACTTATGCATTTAATAAAAATAAACTGAAAAGATGATGGGGACGAGTTTCGAATCCATTTCCTAGGCCGCTGTAAAGAACTAGGGATGACAATTTTAACCGTTAAACTCGATAACCGTGAATCACCGCCCGAATGGATTGGATTTGGATATGAAAATTCGGGTATGGTATGGATATAGGGAAAAACCGTGAACTTTATTCGGTTATAGTTTTGGATATGGTTATAGGGGTTCCCAATCCGTATCCGCCTCCAAATCCGACCCGAATATATATATATATATGTCACATCCCGGCCCGGGGCAGATCACTTCCCGGGCCCGCTCCACCACCGTAGCACGATATTGTCCGCTTTGGGCTTACCATTCCCTCACGGTTTTGTTTTTGGGAACTCACGAGCAACTTCCCAGTGGGTCACCCATCATGGGATTGCTCTAGCCCCCTTCTCGCTTAACTTCGGAGTTCCTACGGAACCCGAAGCCAGTGAGCTTCCAAAAGGCCTCGTGCTAGGTAAGGATGGGAATATACATTTAAGGATCACTCCCCTGGGCGATGTGGGATGTCACATATATATATATATATAATATAATTTTATTCAATTTACCGAACCCTTCCTATACTAATTCATTATGCATGCATCAAACCCTATACTATCTTTATTATGCACCAAACATCATGCATGGGGCATACCAACAACCTCAATTCAATACTCTTATTGTTCTACTCAACCAAATTAATTCATTGAATCATTTTAGGGAAGTGTTATTGATACTTCAAAGATCTTATTTTACACTCCTCACAAGTATATTTTTCTTTCCTAATATAGAAAATTTGGAGTGTAGAATGAGATTTTTGGAGTGCCAATAACAATTCCCTCATTTTATATATCAATTATCAAATATTACAAGTTTATCAGATTCATCTTTCTTCAAGAGTCTCACTGTCAAGAAATTGATGCATGTTATCATGAACAACTTCAAATATATTGTTAGTTTTTTTGTAATTGGATGTTGCTATTTAATGACGGAATTAGTACCTACTAAAATTTATAATGCGTCAATTGAATAAATATAATTTTTTTTTTTTTGACGAAGATGGATATAATCAATAACCGATTGAAAATCCGTTACCCGGTGGATATAGTTATGGATAATCCCCGATGGTTAATTTGCGGTTATGGATATGATTAATTTTCGTGGTTATGGGATGAACCCCAAACCGAACCGTTGCCATCCCTATAAAGAACCAATAATACCACTTGCGCTAAGACTCAAGTTTGTAATATTCTACACATACTACTATATATACGTAAATGCATGCAAATTTGAAAAATTAGAGGACCTTCCGATTTGGGGGCCCTGTGCGGTGGCACTTATTGCACCCCCTCAAGGCTGACACTGGTCTTAAGATAACATAATTATTTGTTACATAAGTTCTCACGTGCACCAAAGACGTCACAATCTCAACATTGCCTCATAAAGAGATTAATAAAGTAAACATGTATACGAAGATGTGCACTTGGACACAAAAGACCAACGAATCTTCATTGTTCAAATGAATCTACCAAATGCTCCAAAAGATGGAGTTAGGAGGTTCGAGCATTAATTGTGTTGTAAAATGTAACACCTTTAATGTATAATTAGAAATTGGAAACTAAGATTATTAATTTATCGAACATTCATTTACCAGATTTTATTCTACAGACAAATTACATGTCAATAAGAGAGAGTTTTCTAAAAAGATAGTAAGCATATTCCCTATCGCTTCTTCAAAAGAATATATAGTAAGCATTGTGCACCAATTAAAAAGTTCTATCACTCTTAGGCTTGCAAATATCTAATACTTGTTCACCAAAAAAGAAAGATCTAACACTTGTGCATCGATTGAAAACATCTTTCTTAGTATGATATCAATTACCGGATGGATAACAAATTGAATTTTTTTAATTCTAGTGTTGGACACCATCCTAAGTTCCTAACGGAGCCAGATTTTCTCTCCCTCCTTTTTGTCTAAGTATAATGATTTTTGTTGTTGTTAACGTGACAAAATCTTGAACGTTGAATCAAGAGGTGGATGTTTTGAACATAAAAATTAGGAGGGGATGGGTGGACAACAGAAATAGGGGGAAGAGAATTTAGGGGTGTAGTTAAACTAGGATTTGAGAGGATTTTAAAAGACTTTAAAATCCTAGTGTAGTCAATTAAAGGATTTTAGAATCCATTCAAATCTAGGTGTAGTCAATTAAAAGATTTTAAAGAATTTTAAAATCCATCCAAATCTAAGTGTATTAAAAAAATTAAGATTTTGAAGGATTTCAATAAGTTGTGGATTTTGTGGGATTTGAAAACAAGAAATATATATAACCAAGACTAAAAAGAATTCAACCTCACCTCTTAGAGCAGTTCCACCGGAGGTGGAATAGCCCAGCACCCTGTCCAAAAGTGAGGCCAGCACCCTGTCAAACTACTACAGCCTGCAAAACAGCCTGGCACCCAACCCAAGCCAGGCAACAGACCATCCCATTTCAGACAGACCCAGAGGCCGGCCTATTTGGCTGGCGCGTGCAGCACACTCGCGACTGGGCGCGAGTAGGAGACAAGGGTGCAGGTGGCGGGGCCCGCTTGTCAGCCCACTTGTGTTCACCCGGATTAGAGCTATGTGGCCCTCCTCAGTGTCGTTGGATTTCCAACGGCTAGTTTTTGTAGACCGTTGGATTTCCAACGGTAAAAAAAAATTAAATTTGACTTTTAAAATGGACCGTTCGATCACAGATCGACGGTCCATGTTTTTTCACCAAAAATAAAAATAAAACAAAAAAAAAGGCCTAATGGTCAGAATTTTGATCGTTGGCCACGTGGCAGCTTGTTGGCTGTTAGATTTGAATATTTTTCAAATCCAACGGTCCAGATTCATTAACAACATTAAAATTTATTAAAAATTAATAAAAATTATGATTTTTTTTTTAAATACAGAAAAATTTTAAAAAATTAATTTTTTTTTCTATAAATACCTAACCCTCATCTTCCACCTTACACCACATTTCAATATTTTCTACACTTTCTACATTTGAATATTTTGTACACTTTGAGAGAAAAAAACGACTTTGTGGAAGCTCATTGAAGATGTTACGTTGTGTGAATGTTGGGTTCACACTACTCATGACCCGATTACGGGTAATGAGATGGATAAGCGAGAAATGTGGAGTAAAATTACGAAAGCATTTTGGGATGTACATGGAAAAGATGCTAGATCTAGTCAAGGTCTTCAAAGTCGTAGGAAAAAACTCAACGCATCCTTTACTTGTTGGAAAAATACCATCTCTCATGCTTCCGGTAATCTGCGTAGTGGGATAAGTTTAGTGGATCAGGTAACAATATTTTTATTTATTTATATGCATTCCACCCGCATCAATATTTTAATTTATTTAATTTCTTATGTAATTTTTATGTAATTTCTTATGCAATTTTTATGTAATTTCTTATGTAATTTCTTATGTAATTTATATGCATTCCGCGTGCATCAATATTTTAATTTATTTATTTGTGTTACACTCGTATTTTTTAATACTATCTTGTCCCACATTTTTATAGACACTACAAGCACAAACATTCTACAATGCAAAGAACCATAACAAATCATTCAACAAATGGGAATGTTGGCAAATTGTCAAAGATTGCCCTAGATACAAAATTGTGGCAACCGGTCCAGAAGTTGTCATGCACAGTATGGGTCTACACAGTTCGCCAGAAGCAAACACGGCCGAACAAGAACACATTTGAAGACACGGAAGGGACGCTTGAAGAAGTGCTAAAGACCCAACCAATTCGTCAGTCCCTCAGGCCTCAAGGTAAAAAGGCAACAAAGAAAAAAGGTAGTTATTCCAAAAATGACTACACTAAATATATGGAGGAACTTGCTCGCCAAGGTGAACTGAACATGGCGTGGGAAAAGGCTAGAGATGAGGAAAAAACTACTGCTATGGCAACAATAATAGCAGCTACTGAGGCTCGAATGCGGCGGCTGAGAGACAAAGAAATAGTTAATCGAGAGAACGAGATGATTAGAGAAGCACTTCATCGAGAGAATAAGATGCTTAGAGAAGAAATGATGGCTCAAGCAGATCGTGACACTATGAACAAGTCTCTAGTAGGACTGTCTCCGAATTCAAAATATTTTTAGACATCGGAAAAAAGAGATGTCGTGCGAAGGAGGCGTGCAAGAGATGCCAAAACAAGTCGAGGGGGTTCTAGCTATAGAAATCCTAGCAACGAAGATCCTAGCACCACGTATCCTAACTCCACAGACTTTGTATAATTTCGTATTTATTTGTAGTACTTTATTTAATTTGTTATGTAATTTCTTATTATTTTTAGAACTTTATTTAATCTCTTATGTAATTTCTTATTTATTTTTAGAACTTTATTTAATTTCTTATGTAATTTTTATGTAATTTCTTATTTGTTTTTAGAACTTTATTTAATTTCTTATTTATTTTTTGTACTTTATTTAAACACATCAAATAAGATTACATAAACTCACCAAATAAACTTTAAAAAAAAAAAAAACACCAAATAAAATTACATAACCTCACCATATAAACTTAAAAGAAAAAAAACACACTAAATAAGATTACTTAAAAAACAATACACTTTATTCTTCAACCACAAGCCTTATTTTAATTATCTTCCAAGAGATCTTTACCTCATCTTTCCCTTCTTCTATCAATGTTTGCCGCACGTCTAGGTTTGGCTATCTGACTCACAGCTTCCATGATACGGCGGGAATGTGAGGCCCTCCGCCTTCTATGGTGATCATCCTCATCCTCCTCCATTGCGAAGGCCTCATCTCCACCTCCACCTTCGTCAAGATTGACCAATTCTTCCTATTGTGCCAACAACCCTTTCTGCTGCTCTTGCAACTGTTTATACACTCTCCTTGAAGAAGACATTGTAAAAACTCAAGATTTGAATATGATAAAGAAGGATTCTGAGCTAAAAAAAAAGGATTGAGTTTAGTGTGAGGATGGATGTAAGGATGTAGGGTTTATATGGACAAAAAAAGAAAGGATGAGGTTTTGGACAATGTCACGTGGCACTACGTGATTGGTTGAAAATCTTATCGAAATCTTGGCTAAATTATTGTAATAGGAAGTGACACATGACGTGTCGGGATTGGTTGAAAATCTTATCAGAAATATATCCACAAAATAGTACGTTCGGATAATGACACGTGGCGTAACAAGATTGGTTGAAAATCTTATCGAAATCTTGCCTAAATTATTGTAAACAGGAAGTGACACATGGCTTGCCAGGATTGGTTGAAAATCTTAGTGGAAATCTATTCACAAAATAGTACGTTCGGATAATGACATGTGGCGTGACGAGATTGGTTAAAAATCCTATCCGAAATTACAACTATTTTTTTAATTTATTATTTTATAAAAAAATTATTAGTATTTTAAATGGACTGGGTGCCAGCACTTTTTTTAGGAGTTTAGATGCTTTGGCCTATCACTATTACTGTTTACTGATTGGATAAATGGGCTGAGTGCTGACGCAAAGTCTTTAAGGGTGGAATTGCTCTTAGGATTTCAAATCTTTTTCCATCTGGGCAGTCCTCAAATCTCTACCAATCTCAACCACACGCAGGTAACCACCATATACTTTGGTGGAATCTCTTATTATGACCCAGGCATGAAGCTCACGTTGGAATCATGAAGCTCATGTTGTAGTAACAGTAAGAAGACTGGAGATATTACCACTTCCATCAACTGTCTCACTTCTGACCCAGAGAGCTTGGTACCGAGTTTTGGAAGGCCAGCTTTTAACTCTTCATATGTAATTGTTCCACTGTTATCTGTGTCCATGGATTTGAACATTTCCTTCAAGCCTATGATTTCTTCTTCAGAAAGATTTTCTGCAATTACTTGCAAGAAAGAAATAAAGCACAACTTTATTAAATGTTTGGTCATGAAACAAGCATGCATGAGGATACTGATGACAAATTTCTAGTCTCATGACATTGGCTGGACCAGCAGCATCCCCAATCCCAGGATTCATTTCCACCAGCCTCATTCCAGTGCACAAAGAAGGATGCTAACGATGTTGATAAAAGATGCTCTTACCTTCAATGCTACTTTGTTAAGTTTGTTCATTGCCCTCAACTGTTTCATTCTACATAGAACGACAATATCAAGAGGTTTATCAGATGCATCACCATCTTCTCGCATCCATGGATGGCCTGCATTGTGTTTTGAGTGGTTCAGAAACTGTACCTAAGAAAAAGCCTCAACGCATGGATGATGTTTAACACAGGAAGCACAAAAATCTAATGGTAGGAACTAGCAAAGATAATAATGAAACTACACCTAACTATTCAGAATAATTACTCAACACCATATCTATTGAGCTTCTTCATATTGTTCTCTTGATCCTCCACTACTACTGATAAACCATATGCACTACCCAGTCCGCTTAGATGGAATTGTACCAAGAGCATTCTCCATAACATTCACCCTTTAATTTGTTAACATGATGCCAACAAGGAGATGATACTATGTCTTCATTCCTTGAGCACGATCACAACTAGCCGTTGAGTAATTAGGCATGTATATATGATCATTGAAGGACATGATCGATCTAGGATACTCTCTCGTCATTCTGATTTTTTAATGTATGTGGTACTACAAACACTACTGAAGTACCACATCGTATGCCTATGGCAAAAGGGCAGTTGGTGGTGATGGTTTTTGGTGGTGTAGTGCTTAAGAGCTCACCAAAGTTATGTTGAACTATCAATTGAGAAAGAGATGGACACGTGGTTGTGTGAAAGGGGATCTGAAAAGGGAGGGGATAAAGTGGATATCAAGTACAGTAGGGCAAGGGGAAAGATTTTTTATTTTTTTCAATAAAAAAATTATATGAAAATCCACCACAATCCACCAAAATCAACAAACTAAATCCATTCAACTTCTTTAAAATCCATATGAATTTTGTAAGAGTCTTAAATCCTCATAAATCCTCATAAATCCTATCAAATCTAGCACTTTTAAAATCCTTTAAAATCTTAATTTGACTACATCTCCTAGATCCCTAATTTGTTTGATTAGCCTTGGAAAAAGATGATTAGTTTATCATTAGTGCTAAAATAGCGAGTTATTTTCAAGCGGTTTCTTTTTTTAAGGAATTATGACTACCAACCTTCACCCTTTCATTTTTTTTCTCGGATTTGATGCGCCCTTGTACTATTGTCCTTCTCCTACACACACAGAGAAAAGAGTGTCACACTCACACACAGAGAAGAGAGAGAGTGGAGGGAGAGAGGGAGGGAGGAGAGAGATCGGGCAGCTCTCTCAGGCTGTCAATCAAATCTCGCGTACAGAAGAAGATCCTCATCTCCTGCTGGTTCATGCTTCTCCTCCTCATGATTTCTGGGCCTGCCGGCACACCACCACTTTCGTAAATAAGTAAAATTCGATTCCTTTTTCATCACTTTCTCGAGAAAATTTCTTTCCTTTCTAGTTTTCTTGGGAAATTTACCTCTCTCTCGTTACACTTTCATTTGCTTTTGTACCTTCAAGATGTTTCTGGGTTGTTTAGATTTCTGGGTTATGCTTTAATTCTGGAAAATCCTTCATATTTCTAACTTTTGGAAGCTCAATTTTTTTCAGCTTCTCACCAACTTGGATATATACATATATATATATATGTATATATATTGCTATTTTAGAGTGTGGGAATTACTGATTATTTTTTGTTTTTCTGCAAAGACTTAGAATCAATACAAAGTTGTTTTCTGCAAGGAAAGTTTTGCATCTGTTTTCATTGTCTAGTTTTTCTTTTTTAATTTAATTTAAATATTTGTTGTTTTCTGCAAGGAAAGTTTTGCATCAGCTTTCATTGGCTAATTTTGTTTTTTTAATTTAATTTAAATATTTGTTGTTTATCTTGTGAAATACTCTTCTTTGGCATTGACTGGGTTTCTGGGGTCTTTGGTGGTTGAGATTCTTTTCCAATTAGAAATTAGAAACCAATACTTTGATTTGGTTAGTTCAGAAAACACAGAAGGAAAAAGGGTTTCTTTACAAGTTAAAAGGTATATGCTTTTAGGTCATAAAAGTCCCATGTCTGATTTTTCTTTTCCTACTATGTGAATTCCCTCCCTGTGGATGTGCAGACATATCCTTATCCTTGTGTTTGGTTCCCAAGAAAATAAAGGAAGAATAGAAAAGAACAGAAAATTTCAACTCAATTTTGGTAAAACTAAAAGGTAGTTGAGTTGTTAATTGGGCTTGAAACTTTGTTTTCTTCCTTACCCTACAAATTTCGTGCTAATCAGTCGATTTTTCATTTCGTTCTATGTGGAAAGTGTTTGCAGATGCGATGAATTAATTTAACTTTCTGTAAAATTTGTTGCTTGTTTTGTTAATTTTGATCATAAATACTGTTTCTGATGCAGGGCAAGGATTGTTTTTGGTTGAAGCCAAATTGAAATGGAAGGTGGTATGTTTACAGGTATAGGAAATGGAACACAACTAGATACCAAAGTTGTGCAGACATTCCAGAAGAGCTTTGTGCAGGTGCAAGACATTTTGGATCAGAACCGGTTGCTAATTAACGAGATTAACCAAAACCACGAGTCCAAGATCCCTGATAACCTCAGCCGGAATGTTGGCTTAATTAGAGAGCTTAACAACAACATTAGAAGGGTGGTAGATCTATATGCTGATCTCTCCGGCTCTTTTTCCATGTCAATGGAAGCTTCCTCAGAAGCTGAATCAGGTGGGACTTTGAAATCTGATGGGAAATCGAGCGAGAAGAGAATTAGATCCGGGTAATTGTTCAGAATTTGGTTGTGTTATAATTATAGATCATGCACTCTTCATAACTGAATAAGAATAAGTTTGTGATAGCAGAATAACTTGATGAGATTGTGTTGCTCATGTGTTTCAACTATATCTATTTGAGTCTTTTGCAACAGATTCATTGCCACAAACTTTTCATGAAATATCGGTATAAGAAAAGAGCCCAGTAATCTTCAATTTCTGACACTGGATCCGCTATATCTGTATCCTATAAAAATCTTTTAGCTTTTGGCTGGAAAGTCCGTTGAATGCATTGCTTTTTGATCCAAATTAGGAGGAAGCAGAAGAATAAGTAGGAATTTAGAAGGAAAAGAGAGTGTTGATGCATTATTTTATTGACTCATGTGCATTCTTGTTGTGATTTGTTATCTAACCAAGCTTGTTCACTAAAATGCTAACAGTTTGAAATTTTCTGTTCATAGATCATATCTTTTTATTCTAGGCTATCAAGCCTAGACGACATTTGATTTGGTTTTTATCGTTTCTTGATGGTTTTCGTAATCCTTTTCGGATATATTATCTGTTTGTTGTGGGGAACTTTCGATTACCCGCTTTATTCTTTTCCCATGTTTGTCCAAAAGATATTTCTTGTGGTGTCCCCTCCCTAGTTAAGGATAACAATGGAGGATTGGTATATACTGTTAGCAAACTTAGCATGTTCAGAGAAGTTTCATGTGTAAAATTCCTTGAGCTTGTTTACATAGTGAGTATGCTTTTGGGACAAATAGGAGAAAGCAGTCCTGGAATTTTACTTTTGTTGATTAGTTTCATACGAAAGCACTTCAAGGGACAGAATGATGATCAAACAGTAGAAATGTAGGGCCCAATTGCTCATTCTTTTTTAGTGGTGGAATGGAACTGGTTTGAACTTTGATTGGCTACTTTTTGCTTAGATTATCTCTTTCTAATTGATTCCCTTATTCTTTTTAAGGTTTTAACTTTGTATTTGTTCCTTTTAAATATTGGGAAATGATTCCCGCACACCCGTTTTTATTCTTCTGCACACCTCTGGTTTTTTGGTATCATTGGCCTCTTGTTGCATTGATGCTTTCTAAATGCTAGAAATAAATAAGAATGCGCATTGGGAGAAAGGGGTCTGCCGAAAATACTTCTCCAAATCTCTCTCTCTTCTCTCTCTAAGGGAGAAAATCTTACTAATAATGAGGACGTCAAGGTGTCGGTGTTCCAAATCAATCACACTGTGCCATGTAATACATCTACAACACATGGTGACAAGGATGATTTTGGACATCGCTAACTTAGCGTCTTCATTGTTGAAAGTCTCTCCTCATGTGGAAGGCCTGTGTGGATAATTGCATAAGGGTAATGCTAGGGACGTTGCTAAACCCAAATTTCTATACCAAAATTTCTAAACCAAATGACATGGATATTGATAATAGAATTATTACTGAAGTGTTGATTATCGTGCTTATTTTCTATTATGACACATCTTGTAGTTTGTGGTATCGCTAACATTATCCATTACATTTTAATGAAGTTTTTGCCTTTTTGGCATAGTTTCTGAACAACTTTTGGCATTGGTGTAAGCATTAAACGGAAGTAATGCAAATATCTGATTTTTCCGAAAGAGTTTGTAATTATGATGTGTCTTTTGACATGAATGGCATTGTTGAGGAAGATGCGTGTGGGGTCCATATAACTTAAAGGAAAAGTTTTAAAGGTCCCCAAATAACTTAAAACTTTTGAGTTCCTCATTGCAATCCAATCAAACTCCAACAGCACAAAGACCCCATGTGGTTCAATTAGTACTAAGCATGTGCTTGAGACAGCAATAATATCTTCTAAGTTTGTAATCTCATTCTCCAATAACATCTTCAAGTAAAAAGTTGTACCCTCCAAATTGAAGTGTTTTGGATTTTTTTTTTAATTCTTACCTATTTGAAATTTGAACTCAAAGAGTATAGTAAAAATTAAGTGTTTGTTTGATAATCTTTTCGTTTTTAGTTTTTATTTTTACTTTTTTTGTGCTTGATATATGAGGAAAGTATATGAGTCAAGGGAAGATAAAGAATGGTGATGGGAGTTGGAAAGAAATGAGGAAGAAAGAATGAAAACATCTTAAAAAATAAGAGTTCGTTTGGTATTCTTCCAAAAAACATTGATCGTTCCTAAAAATAATTTTTCAAATAATGTCACTTAAAAACAGTTTTCTTTTAAATCTTAAAATTTTAAAAATCTGAATTTTTAAAAATAATTTTTTTAGTTTGAATTCAAACTTCCTTGAGCAGAAATTGGAGGAGAGAGCGAATTAGGAAAGAGAAAAGAGAGGAAATAGTTGGTGAGGAGAGAGAAAGACAAGGAGAGGGCGAGGAGATGAGGGAGACTGGGAGAGAGCAAAAAATTACGGTGAGAAGGTGATGAGTGAGAAGAAAGAGAGGGTGACGGGAGAGAGAGAGACGACAAAGGCTAAGCCGAAAGAGAAGACAGGGTGTGAAGTGGGGAAAGAAAGAGAGGGTTGGGAGAGAAAAACTCTAAAAACTTTTTAATGTTTTTAAGAAATAGTCTATGTTTTCAAATTAGTTTTGAATTCAATTTTTAAAAAGAGTCATACCAAACAATAATTCAAATCCTAAAACTCAAAATGTATTTTTGAGTTAAAAAAGTTGAACTCAAGTAGGATACCAAACAATTTTTTTTTTTGTTTTTAGTTTTCATTGTGTGCATTTTCTTGCATTCCACCACTTGTCTCCTCTATATATCACTTGTCTTATATATCTCTCTCGCCGGTCTTCATCTAGTCTTATACATCACTTGTCTCCTCTATGTATTTTCCATCCATCACTAACACAGAAAGTGAATATAAAAAACAAAAAAAACAAAATTGTTATCCAACTGATACTAAATTTTTGGGAATCTTAGGGGATGATTTCATACCCATTCTCTGTTACCTGTATTGCCGACCTTCCTATTCCCAATTTCAATTTTCGGGTAAACTAGCCATCAAAGCGGTGCTTGGACAGTCACGTAGTGGATGACTTTCCCTCGTTGTTTCTACAATGAATCAACGATTGAAAGTTATTCATCAGTGCCATAATGCATCAATGGTTAAAAGTTAGCTCGTAAGAGCATCTCCAATGAGAGGCTTTATATGAAGTTGGAAAAGTGGTATATATAGTCCATTTTAGAGATCCAATAAATTTTTGGGGCTTTATAAAAGAATCTCTCTCTCAATGAGGGACTATTTCTTCCAGACTCTATATGGGGCTATATATATTTATTTATATAGTAATTGATTATGTGATCATTTTTTTTTTTTGTATTAACTTTTCTTATGTTGATTTTTGAACGTGTTATCTTAAAAAAAAAAAAAATTATGAACCTTTTAACCTAAAAAGGTTCAAATAATGAAAAAGTTAGATTTCATCACTTGTGAACCGTTCGTTAGATTATATTCTCTTATCTCATTCTCATCCGTTGAAAGATACAAACCTCCATTTCGCCATCTGAAATAATTTGATTTTCATGTACCACACAACAATTTACCTTGCACCAATTGGTAAATTAGTATCATACAATTTTGAAAAAAAAAATTATTTAAAAATTTCACCCACCAATGTCGATGAATGTTAAATCAATTTCAAATTTTAATTCTTATGCAATTTAAAACAATCATAAATTAGCCAAATTGCAAGAAAATGTGTAAGAACAAAGAATAAAAAGAGAGTATAATGTATTTGCAAGTGGGGAGAGAGTGATAGAAATTAGCTCACATGGGTTGCTACTTTTCTTGTGAGACCCATTATTTTTTGGGGCTAGATGTAGCCTAATTTTATGTAGATTATCCTAATTTATTTTTATGAACATAATCTAAAAATATTTAAATTCCAATAAGTAATTAAAAATCATACAAATATATAGGTATTTATAAAGTTTTAAGTTATATTTGATTTAAATTATTTTCTTAAATTATTTTAGACGTTAGATTTAATTTTGGGCAATCAAATCTTTTTTTTACCATTAGATTTGATCTCATTTGATCATAGCCGTTAGATTATGAGTCAAAAGAAATTTTTTTTTTTAATATGATAGTTTGGTGAGTCCAAAATGATTTAAGCCTGGGAGGAATATAGTCTAAAGATATATTTTCTCCTCAGGGCTTATTTAACCCAATGCTTGGAGATGGTTTGGAAGAGTTTTAAAGCTTATATTTTAAGCTTTATCCAATGAGTTGGAGATGGTCTAAAAAAGGAAGTTGCTAGCCCAAATGGTGGATCTGGTCCCATTTTCCGACTTATTAGGGATGAAACTTCTCACTCAGGCTGGAAATGTAGTAGTCTCATGGAGGATAAAGCCCCATTGGGGATGCTTTAAGCCTAACATGCATAAAATTCTTGGAAGTCGGGGCAGATTGTCCCCATAATTTTTCTTGACAACATTATACCCTCGTCACACATGGACCCCACATTATGCATATGCAAACAAAGTCTGTGCCCGTGTTCATAAGGCCATCTTCAACCGAAATGGCTAAATATATCCCCCGCCCAAAATTATAGTCCTGCAAATAATTATTTAAAATGAACAGTGTTAGGTCATACTCATATGTTGTCTCCAATCGAATGCGCTAAACATAACCCTCTCAATAATTTATTAGCTTGAGTTTATACTCTAAATTTATTGGTTAATTTAATAAAACTACCATTGGATGTTTTGAAATCTAACCTTTGAATTTGAATCAATTATTGCAAATACGAAGTTGGCCCCAAAAATAGGCTAAGAGGAAGGCTACATTTGGCCAGCCCGATGCTCTTTTGGCCAAATAATAGTCTAATGGGCTCCATAGAATTATAGCCCAGCCATTGGTTAGAAGTGAGTTTTTGGACAAATCAAGTCATTTTTTGGATTTTGGACCTTTAGCTCTCTCCATTGGAGATGACCTAAGGACATCTCCAACCGAAGGGATTATGTTTAGCCCTCGTCCAGATTATAATTTTGCAAGAAATTATTTTTTAATGAAAAGTGTCATACCGTATTTATTATTTTAAGTTTGTTATTTAATTTTATTGATTAATTGAATTAAACTACCATATTAAAATAAGGTTCCAAACATATTTTGAGTGTCACTTATCGCTAAATGAATAAGCCTCCGAACAAAGAGTGCATTTTTGCTCACCACCATTTAATATGGTGTATGCTCACCATCCTATTTATCACCGTTATATGAGTTTAACTTTTGAGATTTGTTCATATCCACTACACGAATCTCAAAATTCAAACTCATCTAACAGTGATAAATAGAGTGGTGAGTATACACCATACTAAATGGTGGTGAGCAAAAATACTCCCCAATTTGAGTGCCACTTGAAGATGTGGCCATTTGAAAATTATTGAAAAAAATAGAAGAAAGATTATTAGAAGAGGTAAGAGAGGGGTGTGTATGAAAAGGGTGTTTGAGGTGGATAGAATGTGAAGAATTGAAATAAGATAAGGTAAGATGGTATGAAATGGTGAAAAGGATGTGAAAAATGATGTTGAAATGTCTTAGGTATTTATAGGAATAAAATTAGATTTTTTTTTTTTAATTTCATCTTAAAAATAAATAAAAATTCAACTGAGCCCAACTGAAGGGACTGGCTGGCTAGCTAAAGATGGCCAGCCCACTGGCTATACGGTTGGATTTTGGCCTCGTGGGTCTCAAGAATTTTTGGCCCAAACCTTCATTAAAGATAAATTTCGTGTCAAAAAGGACTATCATTTGGCATACGCCCGGCCCAATTAGAAATGGCCTAAGTGCATGAAGATTTTCCATAGCACTCAATATTTTGAACTTCTTAGCTGTTAAAATTTTATTTAAAAAATATAAAAACTAAGATATAACAGTTTCTAGCACCACATAATTTTTGTAAAGGTAGATGCAGTTTCCATGGTGCAGCCTGTATATGCAGGATAAAAACGTACTGAAAAATAGACAAACTGACTACTGAGGTTGCTCTTCTGACTTCTTCAGCATTGCGTTCAAAAACTCTTTCCAATCTGAAACCTTTTCGTCTCCATTCACCACCTATAATATCACACAGTGCCATCAAGAGTGATTAACTCTCTCATCATTTCACTCAGCAATTAAGGTAATAAAACTACTGTGGAATTTGAATAAAAAACAAGAAAAATAATAATAATTAAGCTAGATTAGACTATCGCTCGATCAAAATAAAACATTTACGTATTGTGGAGTAGCATATGTGGGATTTAGAGATCGAAATAAAAAATTTGTTCAATTATTTTGTGTGTGTGTTTATTTACCTCAAATATGAATCCTCTCTGAGGGACTACACCAACTGCTTCTGCACAAATAAAGGCAGCATCCTCTTTGCTAAGAGTTCCTTTTGCTGCACTTCCCTATATATCATCATCAACATCGAATGAGAGTATTTAGAATTCAGTAGAACAGAACTTGTTCCACTGCATTATCACATCCTTTATGCTTATGCACTGATTATATATGTATATGTATAGTTTTCGTTATATTTCACATTATACCTGTTCAAAGCTAAAACCTTGAGTTCCACCGGGAGAATTTTGTAACGAGCCAGCTCTGATCACGGTGTAAGGGATTCCAGAGGCCACCATTATTGATTCATCTTGCTCAGCCAATTTTCTTGCATTGCTTTTCATGAGAGCTTGAATGCCATTGGCACCTTTGTAAACAGACAACTGCAACCTCATTATTAAGTCACAGTAACAACCGTGCAAACGCACATATATCTGTGTGTGTGTGTGTGTGTGTGTGTGTCGATATACATGTGTAGAGAGAGAGAGGTACCTGAGATAAGAGGATTATATGTTTTACCCCTTTCAAGCTCCCAACGGTAGATAAGAAACCTTCCTGACAAAAGAGAACAAATTTAAAAGACATTTTTAATGTTTGAGTTGCAAAAAATGTATCATGTCAACAGCAATGAGGCAATCAAGAAACTAAATATAGCTTAAGAACAAAGACACCAATCTCGGTCTGGTAGATCAGCCTACACAGTATGAGTTCATTTCACATTTTAGTCTCCTAGTCTGTCGCACCATACAAATTATATATATATAAGAAATGATGCTGAACAGATTTGATTTCAGTACAAGTTTGGTTTTGTAAAGTTAGAACAGTTTCAGAACGGTTTGTATACTAAAATTTCGCAAGATCAGCAAAGGTGCGAGGTCTAGATACGCATACAATTGGGCATATTACTGTGGAAACTCCTCGTAGAACTCTCTTTAGAAACGGCTTGTCCCTTGAATCTCCGGCCATTGACTGTACATACAAAAGCACAACCATGCAGTCAACATTTGAAGTGCCAAAAGAAAGACAAAAAAACAGCAAGGGACAAGGCAATTTTGCAGGAATTAATTCCCTTCCTACCCACCTCAACATAAGTCCCAAAAGCTTCAAGTGCTGCCCGCTTATCCTTCACCAGCGCTTTTATTCTAGCTCTTTTGACGATCAATGACAATATTACCATCTACACAGGCTAGACAGCACAAGGCTCAAAATCCAGCCAATCAAGAGAAGTAGCAGGAAACAACTCGATCAAATAGCAAGGATATATGTTGGTCTTCAGGTACTTTTTGCCTCTTAAATGTTAAGAAAACAAGTATTATTCGATTGTAGTTATTCTGCAGCATTGGCATCTGTTTCTCAGATATATTTGCAAACAACAGTATCACTAATGACATATTTACTTACTCAGAATGCAGGAAGTCACTACTGCTACTCGATCTAATTGCTCGTTTTCCAAGTATTAGTTTTCTTGTTAACATTTATATTTTTCAATTGCAACATAGAGGATTAATCACAAAAATGAACAATGCCGTAAAATGCACCTGTCCCATCTCACTATCTCCATCAGTTACCAATACAGCATCTCTGAGTTCTTCTCCTTCTGCATAAAAAATACATCAAAATCCTTTTGAAAAAAAATCACACTTTGAAGCATGGCCATTCCTAGATTAAATTTTGACATGTATGGTTTTAAGGTCCGTCGATTAGAAACATCCATGAATTATCCACCTGTGAATTCATCCTCATCTTCTTCATCTGCGGATCCATCTTTTGGTAGAAGCTCAGGTGCCCCATACCATTTCCTTAACTTGGGACCCCCTTCAAACAATTAACATAAAACAGACTGATCACTTGTACATAACGCAAACAATGCAACCAACTAACAATAAATCGGTTCCAATAAAAAGCACGAAAACTCTACTATATACACCGGAATTTTTGTCCGTCAGCTCTTGGTCATTGCATCATTGATCAAGGATGTAGAGGCTAAACATCTCGGTATACATAACACGCCGAAGCATACCGGGAAATCTCTAAATGCAACACTATATCAAAACAAGGTCGATAGACTTGAAAACAAAGATTACCCTCGATGTAATCAAGAATTTGGTCTGCCAAGCTTATTTTCTTCTTGGCCTTGCATCGAACAAGATCACGCTTTCGGGCGGTAGAGATGAAACAAGAATGCTGCAGTGGTCTAGTTGGGTTTTGAGGAGGCAAGCTGGGTAGAGTCAGTAAAGAGAGAGTTGACGAAGAAGGAAGCGCATCCGCCATTGGTTTGGTTGCCCGTAGGTTTGTAATGTCATCCAACCGTTTTTTTGGAGTTGCCGCTAATAGTTATGGCTTCTGGAGGAGGATAAGATAAAAGAGAGGAGCTTGGCTATAGAGGAGGATAAGATAAAAGAGAGGAGCTCGGCTTCTTAAGAGAGTTCCTCCTCAATTTACTTAGGGGTGTTATTCAATTAGGATTATGTGAGGTTTTATATGAGTTTAAAAATTAATGGGTATTCAGTTAAGATTATAAACGAATCGGTCAAATATAGATTTTATTCAATTTAAATTTATAAAAAGTCAGTCAAAGTCTGGTAGTATTCAATCTAGGTTTTTAGAGTGACTTTCCAAATCTAAAAGTATTCAAAAAGTCAGGAAATTTGTAGGATTTATAACTTTGCTCATTTTGATGCATCCAAGGATGAGGTATAAAATATCAAAGGCTCTCTCGCAAATTAGGTAACCCCCTCCATATTTCAACGTGACTCCTTATTTTCAAAGTAGACTACAAAATACGAACAACTTCTTCTTCCAAAAGCCTCTTCTCCAGGTAATACACACACATGATTTGCTATGTCGCCTATTGTTAATCTTTACATTAGGGTTCTAATTATTGTGTTTATTGGTGGTGTTGTGTGTCTGTGTGTTTTTTTTTTTTACTTCATCATGAATTATGCATATTGATTTATTTGAAGATGCATTGAAATTGGAAGAACTACTGAAAATTGCAAGTTCTACCATCCAACGCCCTTCAAAATTAATGTCAATGCATGTCTCGGAAAACAGGTTTGTTTTAAATGATTTGTCATCTAATTTGTTATATGTTAACAATGATTCATAACACTTTTCGAATAATGTGTTTGTTTGCTTAAAAAATTGATGTCGGTGTTAGCTTCCTCTACTTTCGGAAGGGGAGATTTACAACAAA
The DNA here is from genome assembly GCF_041283825.1 of Pyrus communis. Taxonomy (NCBI): domain Eukaryota; kingdom Viridiplantae; phylum Streptophyta; class Magnoliopsida; order Rosales; family Rosaceae; genus Pyrus; species Pyrus communis. The sequence goes on from NC_142573.1 coordinate 12,177,915, forward strand.
GAAGGGGCAAACATTATAACCAATGGTCCATAGAAAGCAAAACTTGTTAGAATTAATGGTTGATGCTGCCAAGCGAGGATGGGGTGATGCTAATGGTTCGTTTAGCGCAGTTAGTAGAAACGAAAATTCACTTTTTGTTCAATCTTCGTCATACTTTCTTGAGAAATGTGGTTGAGAGAATATTTGGTATATTTAAATTGCGTTTCATAATTTTTAGGTATGCACTCTCAATTTCGTACAAGACACAAGCAGAAGTAGGGTTACCTTGTGCAGGATTACACTACTTTCTTCTTAAAGAATGTCGTTTCGATGAGTTTGTTGTTGAAGATGAATAACCTTCATCGCCGTCATCGGTGCCAGAAGATTAAAGTCTCAAGGTATATTCCTAGGGGCGGTTATATCCATGTCCAAAAATCCAAACTGGTTTTTAAATTGAGTTCAATTATAACATACCCATGTCATGTCATAAAGAAGACTACAAATTTTTCCAAGCAAAAAATATTTAAGACACATTACTAATTTGAACAGGTAGATTACAAGAAAAGAAAAAAAAATCTATAAATAGGTAACGAAAAAGCGATTTATCTGTTATATAGGTTTATTAAATAACTAAAAAGACTAAATGCAACAAGGTTCAAGGAATTTAAGTTTTATGATTTAGGATACTACAATTCTTTAAAATTTTCATTTTTATCAAAACTTAACAAAAAGATAACAGTCATAAGACTTATTTTGAAGAACTGGACTATTTTTGATAATAACTCTTAAAATTGAATTTATATTGAATTTACCCTAATTTCTAAAATAAATGCTTTCATTAACGTACAACTTTTTTGTTGGCCAAAATTTTAGATTTTCATTATAAATCAATTGATGATATGTGGAGTAACTTAATTTTCTATTATTTTCTGGTGAGATTGTGTATAGAGTTCTAGTGTTTACACTAGTTCGAGTGTTTCCAACACCACCACTTACTCCTTGTTGTCTGCCGATTCTGGCAATGTCGCTCGTGGGTTTCCACGAGCTTCATACCGGTAGTCGGCTTCTTTCGCTTTGTTGCCAACTATCCATTGTTTGTGGCTGTGCTTAAGTAACAAATCGGGGTTGGAGGTGGCGTCTGCGAAGGCGATACTCAACGGTGAATAGGGAATCGGGCGATGAACTGGAAATTGTTTATGGTGGTGGAGATTGACGTGGATGCTTCTGGTGAAAGCTGGAAGCTGTGCTGTTTTTTTGGGTCTTACTGTTGTTGGGTTCTTTTTTTGCTTTACTTTTGTTTTAAGCCTTTTTTTGTTTGTTTATAAGTGTATGTTGGGCCTATAAAATTTCCCTTTTAACCAAAAAAAAAAAAAACAAGAATCAAATTGATTCAAAGCAAAACCGATCATTTTTATTTTTCTCTATTTGATCCAGTTTGATTCACCAATTTAAATGTCCACCCTTACTTCAAACCCGACCGGACCAATTCAATTGATTTGATTTCTTTTTGTGGTCATGTTCACATGAATCAAATTGGACTCAACCGTAACTTTATTATGGCTCCAATTTCGATTTGAGGAGTGAATCGGACTGAACCGGACCTTCTCCACCCTGCGGATATGCCGAGTCTTCGGGAGATGCACTTAAAGGTTTAATCTCAAACGTTCATAGTATCAACGGTCAGATCACCCCTTACCCTCCTTTATAATCCTTCAACTTTCTAGGGTTTCCCAATTCAAATAAAGCAACTAACAGAAGCTGCAAAGCAGCAGCAGCAAAGGGGTTTTTTTTTTTTTTGATCTTTTAATTCACTGAACGTCCCAAAAAGCGGCGCCGACCAACCATGGCGGCTAAAGGTCCCACCTTTGAAAGAATACGGTTTCCACGCCCTAATGTAAATTTTCCGACGATTTCCACCCTTTGAAAGAATACGATTTGTTGTCTAATTTCATTTGGGTATGGCAGTTTGTGGCCAACGGAGTGTTGTTCGCGGAGCCGAACGAGGTGCTGACCAGAGAGCCGGCGTAGGATGGCTACTCCGGCGTTGAAGTTAGGGTTACGCCGGTGTGGACCGAGATCTTCGTCAGAGCCACTTGGACTCAAAACGTTCTCGGTATGACATTGATTTTTTTTTTTTAATTTTTGGTTGAATTTGAGATTTTATGTAGATTTACGCTACGCAATTAGCTGAAAGTTAGTAACTTTGATCTTTTTAATATTTTGTTGGCTAGGTCCTTGAGAAAATGGAAGATCAAGGCTGATACTAGTGTTTGCATTTTTATTTTTTTGGGTAAAAAGTGTGTCCATTTTTTCAATGTTGAGATTATTAAGTTTAAAAATCGAATTGATTTGGTTACTGATATGTTTATCTACTTGATGATAAGGCTTCGGAAATGACCCCGAAGTTCAATTATTGATCTTATGCGCAATTCATAAGACAATGTGAAGATTCAGTGTTAATAATTTCGTAGGATGAGATTATTTAAGAAAGAAATATGTGGACCTTATTAAGTGCAGTGAAGATTTCACGATAACTCAGTTGTTTCGGAATTGAATTCTTTACTATAGATATTGCAATAGAATCTGTTTCTTCTTAAAAGGAAGATTACAGCGCAATAGGTTCGGTATAGACGAGGCATTCTTCTACTTATAGAGAGTTTTGGGGAAAAAATGGTTTCCTGATTTAGCTTATAACATGAGTTGATAAGTTTGTGTTTCCTGATTAGACTTTTTTGTTGATGGGTTTAGGTGAGAAGGGAAGAAGAAGTAGAGAACTGACATCTGTTGTTCAGAAGCGTTTTAAGTTTTCGAGAACAGTGTTGATATTTAAGCAGAGAAAGTCAACAACCGAGGGCTCTGTGCCGTCGCTCAGGCAGAGTCTTTGGGTTACAAGCTTCTAGGAGGGTTTGCTATCCGGAGGTATGCTGAAAACTGACTTGATCTCTTTACCTATTGGTACAATGCTGTATGACTATTGGTTTTGAGATGCTTTATAAACCTTAGTCTGGGTAAAAGGAATGGTTTCCAATACTCTTTCTAACAGATGTCAGCTTAATAGCGTTCTGTTTTTAACTCCTTTTACCCACAATAATGGGTTAAGAGGATCCTAAAGAATGCTTACATTGCAGGTTGGAGTTTTGTTAGTCTGTTTGAACTGTTAATAGTTCTTGGAGTTCGGGAACTCCTACATTTCATAAAATTCCTTTGTTTCTGCATCTAATATACTAGTCAGTGAACCTCAATTTGACTAAGGGAATGAAATTAAGAAAAACCGTTTCACTAATTATTGTCGCATAGGTGCTGCTCCTGTTGAGATTTTTATTGTTGGGGATGTGACCTCCATCATCTCATTATATCTTATGCGGTTTCTTTCTAATCTATATTTATTGTATCACATGCACATACACAAACTCAAACTTGCACACATGAGCGTGCACACACAAGCACATGCGCGTACACAAACTCAAACTTGCACACATGGGCGTGCACACACAAGCACATGCGCGTGCGCGCGCGCACACACACACACACAAACTCACACACTCACACACTCATACATATCAGTTTTATTAGTGTTAGCATTCAATAATATATCTCTCTTTACTCACAATAATGGGTTAAGAGGATCCTTAAGAATGCTTATATTACAGGTTGGAGTTTTGTTAGTCTGTTTGAACTGTTAATAGTTCTTGGAGTTCGGGAACTCCTACATTTCATACCATTCCTGTGTTTCCGCATCTAATATACTAGTTAGTGAACCTCAGTTTGACTAAGGGAACGAAATTAAGAAAAAGCATTTCACTAATTATTGTCACATAGGTACCGCTCCATTTGAGATTTTTATTGTTGGGGATGTGACCTCCATCATCTCATTATATTTTATACGATTTCTTTCTACATTTATTGTATCACCTGCAAATGCACATGAACGCGCACACACATACACACACTTGTACATATCAATTTTCTTAGCTTTAGCATTCAATAATGTATCTCCTTTACTCACAATAATGGGTTCAGAGGATCCTTAAGAATGCTTACATTACAGGTTGGAGTTTTGTTAGTCTGTTTGAACTGTTAATAGTTCTTGGAGTTCGGGAACTCCTACATTTCATAACATTTATGTGTCATCCAAACCTAAACTGCCAGTCATTGAACATCACTGTGATTGAGGGAAATAAATGAAGTACAAACATTTACGACTAATTGAGTTTCAAACATGATTGAGCATTACATAAATGTTACTCCTGTTGGGATGATAAGTGTCAAATTTCTTAGTATCCAACATATCATTATATCTTATGCATTATCTCTATGAACTATCGAATTGCTTCCTGAAATTGTACACTTGTATATATTCATGGGAATCTATTAGCATTAATCTATAATAACAAAAGTTTTACTCCGTAGACTGCAACTATGTTTTACTCGCGAATTTTTAGTACAAATAATTATGTGTGTACATCTGCAATTAATTAAGTACAGTTTGTACATCCACGCAACAGAGATGATTTCTTTCTATAGAAAACAATTTCACATGTCTACTGTTTCTAGATGGTATTATTAATAGCTATAGCATTCAGATTTTATCTCCCTTTACTCATAATAATGGGTCAAGAGGACCCTTTGGATGCTTAAATTGCAGTTTGGAGTTTTGTTAGTCTGTTTGAACTGTTAATAGTTCTTGGAGTTCGGGAACTCCTACATTTCATAACATTCCTGTGTTTTCCAAAGCTAATATACTAGTCCTTGAACATCAGCATGAAATGTTACTTGGCAGCTTCAAACCTTAAGCTGTAGTGGCCAATGTTTTACATGCTAATTGTAAGTTTAAATATCTGAGTTCAGTATCCACGATCCACCTATTTAAGTTGACTTATCACTTTTTGCAAAATCCAAGCCCACTGTTGTGAGAGAACCCGTTAAGCTGTTAACATCTATTTATTTTGGGATATAGGTTAGTCTTGCAAAAGGAAAATACAATTGTCAATTTCATGCCCAATATCTTGTCAAATTTATTAGCATTCTTTTACATTTTCCCTACCTACAATACAATAATGGGTTAAGAGGATCCTCAAGAATGCTTACATTATATGTTTGGAGTTTTGTTAGTCTGTTTGAACTGTTAATAGTTCTTGGAGTTCGGGAACTCCTACATTTCATAGCATTCCTGTATTATATAATCCTAATATACTTTTTATTTTGGGTTAAAAACCAATCCTAATATAGTCATTAATTGTCAGCGTGCTTGAGGGAATCAATTAATTAAACACGCATTACGAATTGAAGTTTGGGAAAACTAATGAAAAGGGCTTGGAAACTTTGAGTTTTAAAGAAAATGACAAAATAAAGAGTAAAGTGAATAGTATCAGGATTGACTTTTTAGTGTAAAAATATGGTTTTTCGTTAAAGTGAATAGTACCGGAAGCTTTTCGTTAAAGTTCCTTAATTTCAATCCTGAGTTAATCAATTAGTACTGTTCTTTTCAGAACCATAGTCCCTATGACATTCACCTGCACTGTTGGGATTGACCAATACACTGTTTCCTTGTTCCGTGTTGCTTGGTTTATGCCATAATTAGGCTTGTACAGATCTGTTTTTGCACAACCATTATGATTTAGTTATTACCTAGGTATATGGGTTTGTTGACTTCTATTGATCATCCCTCTACCTTCTTTTTTGTTAGGGCGTTCGTAGATTTGTCATGGAAAGTGCTGCAGAGGGATGCGAGGTGTGAACGAAAGCTGTTTCTTTCCACTTGACCTTATTAGGATGCACCAACATAGTAGAATGAATTTTTCTACTATACAACATGTGGGTCATGGTTAGTGGCAAACTCAGGGCTCAGTGTGCCAAGTATATGAAATTCAAGGATGGATACATGATATCCTCTGGCCAGCCTGTTAAGGAGTATATATCGATGCTGCTGTGCCGCATGTGCTTCTTAGACAGGTTAGCTCCTCCACCATTCTGGCTTTTATGTGCTTTCGTTATCTTTACTTATTTTCCGTATATCCATTTTTCAGGGTGTTCTTGGGATTAAGGTCAAATCACGCTTGATTGGGATCCCAAGGGTAAGCAAGGCCCCAAAACACCCCTACCTGATCTGGTCACCATCCACCAACCCAAAGAAGACTACATCAGATCAGGCCCCCAGTTGTGGCAACTGAAAGTCTGAAATACCAGTTGCCCTTGTCGCTGGTTAGAGTTGTTTTTCCGCATGCTCAGTCCTTTTTCTTTTTTTTTTGTCAATATACTAATTTCTCATATTCCGCATAATCTCATTTCTAGTTGGATGCCTGTTAGCACCCGACTGGAATATGAGAAATGAGATTATGTGTTTAGAATTGTAATTTTCTTAGCCAGCAAATATAAAAAGCAACTCAAGCTCTGTATGTTACCCGCGTTTATGTCCTCCCGATTTGTGTTCTTTAACGCTTATTTCTCTCTCTCTCTTGCCCCTTTTTTGGATTGCCTTTGATGCATATTTACTCTTATGGTTACAATTCAAAGAGAATTCTTTTTCTTTTTGATTAATGGGGGTTGGGAGTCGTGAACTTAAGAACCTCCTTTTAAGAGGAAGATTCAGGTGGGTTAAGTTTCACAATAGGCTAATAATAATGTGGTTCAAATTTGTATTTGATGAGAATTATATCTAAGACCTCTCATTTACAAGTGAAGAGGAATACTAGTAGACTAGTACTAAGTGTCCTCTTACTATAGTTTTGAATAGGAATATTGCTTGGGCTTAATTGGGTTAATAGTTCATGTGGAAAAAAAATTAGAATTTAAGCTCATATGGTGAAAGATGTTAGGATTTAGGCCCAGAATTGAAAATTTCGTCAACTCTGTATTAATTGTTAAACACATGAGGCTCACATGTGTAACTAAAAAGATAAAGTCAGCCTCACATTTTAAGTCTCACGTGCTAACAATTAACGGAAAGTTTCGGTTTAGCCTAATATGTGCGGTTCATATGTTAATAATTAATTAAGAGTTGATGGTTTTGGGCATAATTCCTAACATACTTCATCAGAGGGGCTTAAAATCCTAATTTTTTACCACATGACCTATCTTTCAACTACCCTATCACCATGAGATTAAGGTCATCTCCAACCGAACCGGCCAAAGGGTCATAGGGCTAAAAATAGCTTGAAATAACACGAAAACGGTCTCCAACCGAAGACTAGGGCAAATGGCTTGCGGGCCCCACTAGGCAAAAAATCTGAAATCAGGCCAATCGGCTGGCCTATTCTAGCCATCCAACCAGCCCCAATCGACCCAAATATTTGAAAACGGCTACCTAGCGTTAGCATGATGCCAGCTAGCAACGGCTAGTTGATGTCATGCTATGCCAGGTTACTGTTGCATTTGATTTTTTTTTTTTTTTCTTTTGGGACAAATTTTTTTTCAAACAAAAAAATTCAAATTTGTTTTCCTATAAATACCTAAGTCATTCATACACCATTCCATCACCAAAAATCTTAGATTGAAGTTGTAGTTTTTAATATTTACGTTGTACTCTTTAAATTAAACAACACAATCTCCACCCTAGTACTACTTGGGGGAGTTAGTCAAACTTGAACAACATGAAACTTAAATGACATTAAACAAAATAAAACTTATTAAGATTATATAAAGATAAGAAATCCGGATGCTTATTTATTTGGGACAAGTGAGACTCAAAATATGTCTGAAAACCTTATTTTAATATGATAGTTTAATTTAAGTAACCATATTAATTCAATTAAAATAATAAATTATGTTTGGCATATGACTCTTTGGCCCTCTAGGCTGGGGATGGTTTTTTGTCAAAGGGCTATGTTTGGCCTATGGCCCTTTGACCTCTTTGATTGGAGATGGTATAAGATATGGTTTGACACAGTTTATTAAAATATTAATTTCTTGCAAGGCTCTACAGCTAAAGGGAGCCATTTGGCCACCCTTCGGTTGGAATTGGTGAAAATTATGTGAAAAATGGTGTAGGAATGACTTAGGTATTTATAGGGGAAAAAATTAGAATTTTTTTTTTTTAAATTCGTCCCAAAAAAAAAAATATTAAATGCAACATTAACCTGGCGTCATGCTGATGCTAGGTAGCCGTTGCAATTCAGATTTTTGGGGCGCCCTGGGCTGGCTGGCTAGAATGGGCCAACCGATTGGCCTGATTTCATATTTTTGGCCTGATGGAGCCCATAAGCCCTTTGGCCTAACCCTCGGTTAGAGACTGTTTTGCGTCATTTCAAACTATTTTTAGCCCTATGACCATTTGGCTGGGTCGGTTGGAGATGACCTTACTAATTGAGTCACACTCATATTCTAACCAAGTAACAGTTAGTCTAAACCACTCAATATTGCATTTACACTTGTGTTCTTATCAACGGTAGGTATTAACCAACTAATTTTTTTGTCGTTTAATTTTTGTTGCCGTGTTGTGATAGTTTTGTCAAGAATCGCCACTGATGAATATGTAATTTGAACCCAATAACCAAAAAAAAAAAAAAAAAAAAGCCTCAAATGGTCCATGTATTATAGTCATTTGGCTAATTTAGTCCTGTATTTTCAATTTGACAAATTTAATCCTCGTGTTTATCTCTGTTAGCCAATTAAAGACATTTCATTCAATCTCTGTTAAAAATTCATCAAAATAATATAACCGATTATAGAAAAATATGTTTTAATTAAAATAGAAAGAAATATAATTTCAAAGTGATTTTTTTTTAAGCAAGCCCACCATGCCATCCGCATTGTCCTTGACGCAAACCCAAACCCTAGCCACACGCGCAACTCAATGAATGCATCTTTAGGTCCACCTCGACCTCACTTGTTACTGTACGAGTTCCATCATCGTAGTCCCAAGAAAAATAATACCGACCACCTCATTTTCAACTATGTACCAACCACCTCATTTTGGACTATGTAATCAATCGAGAAACTAATCGCAATTGAAAGAACCATATATTACACTCTCTTTATTTAAATTTAAATTTACATAAATATGCAAATTAATGAGAAATAACATATATAAAAGATAAAACTTTCAATCTGAAAATTATTTAAGGTTGTGATAAAGGGCAGGTGGGGGGGGGATGCAAAATGGGAGAGAAGAGAACGTTAGGGAGAATGTTCGGGAGTAGGGGTAGAGTAATTTTTCATCTAATTTTTACTTTTATCATTTTCAAATTTGTAAATCAAATAGATACTGTTATAAATAAATTGGAAGGAATTGTTATTAGCATTCCAAAAATCTCATTCTACACTCCAAACTTTCTATATTTGGAAAGATAAATACAATTGTGAGGAGTGTATATAAAATTTTTGGAGTGCCATTAATATTTCCCTATGTGATCATTAATTGACTAGCGGAAATAAACATGATAACTAAATTGGGCAATTTAAAACACAAAGACTAATTGACGCAATAAGAAGAATACCAAGATCATTTTGACATTTAAGCAAAAAAAAAAAAAAAAAACTACTCAAAAAGAAAAATAAATTAAAAAAAAACAAAAAATTTAAAGAGACCCGGACGCCAAGTCCAATTGTGAACTGCATTGGAAGTAGTGTTTGGAGTCCGCTACCGTACGACATTATGTTCACAGCGTACTAAAAAAGCGAGCCAAAAAAGCAGAAGCGCACACAGACGGGCGCAGTGCACCAGAAGAACAATCTGATTGTTTTCCCTTTCCTCAAAGCTTCCCGCACAAGCTTTCTCTCAGAAAACGACTCGTCTTCTTCCCAACTCAGTGCCCGGCGCGCTTCGAATCGGTCGATATCCTTGCAATTTTACACTCGCAAGGACTGAGTCAACTCGCTCCTCATTCTCACAGTCCTATGGTGAGCCCCGTCCTACTTAATTTCGCTTCATCTGCTATTCAAGTTTGCTCCGAATGTGAAAATTTTGAACAATTTCTAGTGTTTTGGTACTTCTGTATGTAAATTTTCAGCTTTTAGTGTGATATCATTTGAATTACTTAGCAATTTTGCCTGAAATGGTGCTTTTCTCTCACTAGAAATGTAGTTTTATGTAATTGGGATTGGAAATTTGCAGTCTTTGGAGGAAATGCAGTTTGATATAGTGTTAATTTCGTTTTTGCTGTTTTCTTTTCGGTTTTCGAAAATTTTGAATTTTGAATTGCAGGTTTGAGTATTTGAATCGGAGAATTTTGTTTATTTGTTTTGAATTCTGGGTGCATTTATATTTTAGTGGATAAGATCTTATTTTTATTACCTTTGAAATTTTTAAAAGTTAACTTTGTTTTTTGTTTTTGTTTATTTGGTTTTGAGGTATCAGTTTGTGTATTTGAGTTGCATGTGGTGGATTTTCCATGGAAACAGTGGTCGGTGTTGAGGGGAATGATGAAGGGATGTGTGAGGAGAGTAGGGTTGAGAAAAGTAGCTCTTCTTTGTCTTCGCCAAAGCAGATTGCCGATCCTGTTGTATACAAGCTCGTTCGGGTATGTTTCATTTGCATTAAAAGTTCAACTATTCTGTAGGTGCTAGTAGTTTTGTGCACATAAAATTGGAGTGTAAGTGTTTGAACATTCCTTATGATTAGTTTGACTTTCAAATTTGTACAGAAACATGATAACTTGATAGGCTTGGGTAATGGGCGTTCATGATACTGCTTTAGAGCCTATAAAGGACTGTATATCGATCAAGAGATTTTTAACAGTTATTTTATTCATAAATTACAATTAGAAGCAGTCAAGCCATCAATTAATGATTACAATTAGAATCAGCCAGGCTGCTGCCTGCCTTCTGGGCGAATCAGATTTTAGAAAATAATAGTAGATTTGAATTGAAGCTTGAGCATTACAATTTGATGTGTTCTTTCTCTAAAGCTTTGATTTTGGGGATTTAGTTTGTCACCAATTCTAAATTCAAGGTTTATACTTGGATTAAATGAGAGGCCAGCTTTTGGTTTGGTGACAGGTTTTCCATAATGCTTTAAGGGGGAAATTTAAAATTGCACTGCAGTTACAACTATGGACTTGTTACTTCAAGTTCGAAAATTTCATTGCCATTTATTTTGTATTCTTTAGATTCATAACGTCTTATTTGATTCCAGGTTGAAGGTGATGGGAGATTAGTGCCAGCAACAGATGATGAAGTAATGGAAGTTGAGGATTTTCTTGTTGATGAGACGGTTGAATTACCTGTTATTACAGAGGCTGGAAATGGTCGGTGCATTTCCAACGAAGAGTCTTCCTCTGGGAAACCTCAGAAAGAAAGCTCAGAAGGTCTATTTGATTTATTGTTGTGACTAATTATTTCATTTCCATCTGTATCATTATGGATCATTTTACGTAGTAACTTTAAGGGCATGCAATTTGGAACCTTAAGCTATAACTTCTGTATATAATGACTATTGGAATCTGATTTTTATCTATTCATATTTTTGTATTGAATCATTCAAGTTACATGCGCATCTCAAATCTCAATTCTCAAAATTAGTTTGACAAATCTTATTCCAACTTACTTTTTCTCCTCAATGGCTTTGGAGTTCATTTATATTCAACACCAAAGTGACTACTTTTTGGGTACTTTCAGTTATATTCAAGATATGTTTTGCATACCTATTGTTTCCCTGACTTAGTGAAGTATTGTTTCAATGAAAAATGACTTTGTGAGAAACTAGGTGTAGAACTTGGTTTGTTAAATTATTTGAAGACATTCTATTTTTATATCTTATGGTGTTGGTTCTGTAATGGTTTTCATCTCTCACAGAGCAATACATTTCCAGGTGTCTCACATTCAGAGAACACAGAAGCTGATGTGAAATTAAGTGCACGGCTTGAGGTATTGACTTGCTTTCTCTGGATAAAATTTCCTCCTGTTGTAGAATCAGATGGTCGAATACTATCTTGCATAAACATATGGCCTGCTATGACTGTTCTGAATAGCATATTTCTTTTGGATAACTTTATCTTTATGTCTTTTTAATAAATTGATTCAAGTGCTTGGATATGTTTACAGATACCCCTTGTACATCAGTTATATTTCCTAGCTGCTATGCATTTTAATCTTGTAGAAAGGAATTTCTTGATCTTGAAATTTATCGTCTGTATTATGTGTTAGTGGCATATTTCTTTATCAACTGGCTTGATTGTTCATTTCATAAACTTATAGATAGTTTCTTTCAATTCTTCTTTTTCTTGCATCTCTACAAGTATGTGTACAATTTTAGCATATCTAGTTATTAATCGTCTTGGATCCTTCTCGGCCTCTAAAATCTCTTTGTAGTACATTGAGGAGATGTTGCAAAAGGTCAAACAGGAAGAGAGGCTCCGCTTAGCATGTGGATCTCCTGATCATTCTTCTGCTTTTATGAATGTAGACATCCAGTGTTCTGATCAGCATGATAAATTACCTGCTATTGATGAGAGGCTGCAATCTGAAATTCCTTTGCAGGATATTGTTCCTTCTTCATCACTAAGTCCAGATGGAAGCCATATTAATGAATCTGGGAGAATTGGGGAGTGCTCAAAACAACCGCTGGATGGACCAATAGAAAGTGGGTCATCAGCTTCTGTCATCTGCACTGGTCCAAAGCCTGATATTAATACACTAAAGGGGGAGATATGCTTGGACAACCTATCAATTAGAGAACTTCATGAATTATTTCGGGCAACTTTTGGGAGAGAAACTACTGTTAAGGACAAGTTATGGCTTAAGAGGAGGATCACAATGGCGTTGACTAACTCTTGTGATGTTTCAACAACAACTTTCACTATTGTAGATAACAAATTGGTGAACAAGGGTAAAGATGATAGCATTCAGAATGCAGATGGTATGCTCACTGAGGGGTCAGATGGTGAAGCAAAGAATCTTGGGTATGAAACTTCACCAACTAGCCACAGTAGCAAAATGGAAAATCATGTCACTGTTTCAGGCAAGAGATTGGTAAACATTAGTGCAGAACTGGATTGTGGAAGTGAGGACCTTCACACAGATCAGAGAGCTGCCAAACGAATTCGAAAGCCCACTAAGAGATATATTGAAGAGCTTTCTGAAGTTGAATCAAAAGATTGTAGCCCAAAAGTGATTAGTCCAGTTAAAAGTGCGGGACAGCAACAAACATCTCCAAATTCTTGTAGGCCTCTTGGAAATGTCCCTTTAAATGAGAGAGCTATTGCCACCAGGTTGGACCCTCTTGGAAGTGTGACAAATGTCCCTCCAAATGAGAGAACGTTTGTCACCAGGTTGGATTCTCTTGGCGGATCTGGGGTTCAGGTTCCTTATGTTTCTCGAGTTCGTAGAAGCCGTCCAAGGAAAAATATTATGGCCCTTATGGTAGGTAAAACCCTTTTATAATATGGCAATACGAGTTGCTTTATCATTTCTTTTGTTTTTGTTCTTAAGCATGGGAATTACTATTATGATATAGCACTATAAGTCATCTGTACGACACAATACCTGAATGCGTTCGATTTTTTATTTGTAGAAGTTTGATATGAGTGGAATGGGTGTGACAGCTAAACTTGTAAAAGAGGCCTTTAGTGTGCGTAGTTCTGTATCAGAGAGTGAGCATGCAGACAAAGTCTTGAAAGTCAGATCTGCTTCTGAACGGATGAAACCACGGGTAAGATCAAGTTTGCTTAACTGGATTCCATTATTCTTACTTCACATTGAGTAATGGGCATGTGTTTTTGAATTTGATAATGTGTCGATAACATTAGTGTAGCCGGTTATTAGTTTTGGACTGGTATTTTGTATTATTGAGGACTAACGGGGGTAATGACTTTTTTTTTTTTTTAATATCATGGTTTGTCTTTTGTTTGAGTGCTATACTGAATTACCTTTCAATTGGTTTGCATGCTAATTTTTTTGTTATGTTAATTGGTTGTCTATGTAGTGTATTGCTGAGCCAGAGAAAGACAAACGTCGCTCACTAATGGGCACAATCGAACCGCGAAGGAACTTGGGCATTAAACAGACAGATTCATCCGAGGACAATTCAGATGATGGTACAGCCCAGATTCCCACAGCGAAAGGTGGAATGAGGAGGAAACACCATCGAGCTTGGACTCTTGTTGAGGTTATAAAATTAGTTGAGGGTGTCTCTAAGTGTGGCACTGGGAGGTGGTCTGAGATCAAAAGGCTTTCCTTTGCATCGTATTCATATCGCACTTCTGTTGATCTCAAGGTATGTTTTTTCTGTACAATTTGTATTCAAGGTACCAAGTTCATTTGGCATCTTGTTATACTAAAAAAATGGTGAATACTTTTCACTGAGAAAACGTGTGTCATTTTGCAGGACAAGTGGAGAAACCTGCTGAAAGCTAGCGTTGCGCAAACGCCTCCTGATGATGGAGTGAGTACATTCCCCTTACCTCTCTTTTATGAGTTGGTTAGACGGGAAGTGTGGAACTTCCCATCTCTTTCCAATGCAAGCTTTCTTTGAACTCTTTCCTCAGCCTTTAAATACTAATATTGCATCCAAATATTATCTTCCAGAGATTCCAATATTCTGTAAATAAACTTTTCGAACTTTGATCACTTCTCCATAGCATTTTACAACTTGAACTGGCATATTTGAATTTTTATTATCTACTGCAAAATCTGCTGCCCTATGGTGATTTACTTCATCGTAACTCGCAAACTGATGTTTGGCGTCTGTACTAGGAATCAAATATGCCTATGTATATAGTACACTATACGCCATTGATTTTCTCTCCGGATGTTCTTTTGAGTACGGACATAACTTGGTTTGTCCGTGGGGAATTGTGCAGATAAACTCCCGGAAACATGCTTCAGTACCCATCCCGGCATCAATTTTGTTAAAAGTAAGAAAGCTTGCTGAGATGCAGGTGCAGGTACCGCCAAATCTAGGGCCGAGCAAGCTGGCCACTGTTAGCAGTCGAAGCGTGCATCAAATGCGACCAGGCTTCTTGTAACATTGTATATAAGGATACTGCTGGACTGTAACCGCTTTCCTCTGCTGGCATTCACTTGTTACATGGCTGATGTGCTGCAGAGGGATTGCTGAGATGTAGGCTTAAACATGTTTATGATACATTCTCTGACTCCTAAGTTCCTAACACAATTTCTTACTCAGTTATTAATTTATTATGATAGGGTTTATGCCTCATGTTAAAAATTGATCAATTTTTGCACGGCAAGTCGACCGGCGTACACTTACCGGTTGATCAGCCGAATGTCAAACATGTTTAAAGTGACTAATTACCCTTTATTTCTTTGTTATGGACGATAATTATCTTGGTTCATAAATAGGTCGTGAATAAATAATAAAATTATATAGGCAAATAACCAAAGGCTAACACTACCTTTTGAACCGAAAAATGGCTAAAGCTATCTGATTTGGGAGTTGGGTGAAGAAAATATTGAATTAGGACCTAAACAATGAACTATTCCACTCATGGAATTAAATTTGTGGAGTGAGCCAAAGAGACTAGCCATATTAGGTTACTAGAATTCGGATCCTCTCAGGATCCTCTTTGTGAGGATTCTAGGATTCGTGAATCGTGTCCATTCGTCGTACATCGTGCGGTCAGAAATTATTTTAAATATTTTTATTTAAAATTAAACACAAACAGTATCTGACAAAATATGACTGTACGATATACGATGAACGAACACGATTCATGAATCCTCCGGATCCTCGCCAAAAGGATCTAGAGAGGATTTTGTTTGAAGTTACTAACTACTAATTATTAGAGCTTGAGTGCTGTTGATATGTTGTGGGTCTCACATTCTTGCCATAGGTATGTATGGTCACTGTTTGACATTTAGTTGCAGAAATGAACAAGTTTCATTATATCATCTTTGTGTGGTCTTTATGTCATTGTCGAGTCGTCGATATATAATTAATATGTCATCTTTATTAAAAATGATATTTCTGTGACTAAATGTCAAAAAGTGATCATTCCTGCTAATTGTTCAAAATTTTGATGAAACTGGACGATATGGATGAAAGTGTAAGATCACGTTGATGGATTTGAAACATAAGGAACGAAATTTATGAGTAATCCAAATTGCACAAAACTTTGTTGTAAAAACACATTAGGATTATATGACAGATACGAAGTTCGATGAGGAGGAAAAACAAATGAGGAGGAAAAACAAAAAAGGACCGGAAGTTTGATGAGATGGTACCCAAGAAAGAGGCCCAAGACGCACATTACCCAACCCACGATCCTTACATTTAAAAGCCCATACTCTCTCTCTTCTTCAGCCCTAACTCTCTCTCTCTCCCTCTCTCTCTCTCTCTCTCTGGTACTTTCAGCGCCGGAGACATCATCGTCGCCAACTGAGTCACGGTGAGTCCTCCACCGCATCTCTTCCACTCCCTCCAATTCGTAAACTACCTTTTCTTCCTTCAAGAATTCAACCTCCCTGACAGCAATTCAACATGTTCTCTCTCGCTGTAATCCACTCTGTTTGGTGTCCGAGACATCGCTGTTGAATCGACGATTTCTCGGCAACCAAACAGACCTTTCGATTTCTTTTCAATTATCCAATTAGTAGTTTTGTATATCTCAACTGTTCCTGCTGTTGCTTTTTTAGTTGTAGGAGCTGAAACAATCCAGTAGCAATGGGGATCATCGAAAGGATCAAGGAAATTGAGGCCGAAATGGCTCGGACTCAGAAAAATAAAGCCACAGGTAATTTCCCTTTTTACTTAATTTACCTATATTTATTGGGTATTTAAATATAATATGGTCTTTTATGAATTGGGTTATATCTTAATTTTTTGTTTATTTAATTGGAATGCTGAAAAAATGCAGAGTATCATCTTGGCCAGCTCAAGGCAAAGATTGCCAAGCTCAGGACTCAGCTTTTGGAGCCTCCAAAAGTATGCAACTTTTCCACACACACACACACACACACGAGTTTAATATGATATGAATGTAGAATTTTCCTGTATTAACGTTAGGAACTTTGATGGCCATGAACTTCTTGGTAATGCTTTGTACAATACTTTTGTTCATGTGGTTGCGGTTTAGAGTTTCCATTTTTAATGATTCAAAACTGAAATTCAGGGGTCTAGCGGAGGTGGAGATGGTTTCGAAGTTACAAAGTTTGGTCACGGACGTGTTGCGCTTATTGGGTTTCCAAGGTTTGCGATATTTATATAACCTTAACCTGCATTGTGTATCGTTTAAAGAAAACAAAATGAAATGTTTTGTGGCTTTAAAAGCAACAAGACATGGCCAGTCCTCATGAGTTTTGCCTATTGTTTGTAGTGTGGGGAAGTCGACACTTTTGACTATGTTGACGGGCACACACTCTGAAGCTGCATCTTATGAGTTCACAACTCTTACCTGCATTCCTGGGATTATACATTACAATGATACAAAAATTCAGCTGCTCGATCTTCCTGGAATTATTGAAGGTGCTTCAGAAGGCAAGGGTCGTGGGAGGCAGGTGAATATTCTCTTTAAGATTCTTCTCCTCTTGTGATAACATGTCATTATTCGTTTATCGTACAATAATATTATGAGAATTTTAGAACAAGGTTTTTAAATAAACGCCTCATGATAGAAAGGTGATGACTTGTATTTGGCCCTTGGCAATTCAATATCTTCTCTTCTGCTCCGATTTCCCAGTATCGTGGAAATGGATAGAATTTGATAAGACTCTCTCTTGCAGGTTATTGCTGTTGCCAAGTCTTCAGATATTGTGTTGATGGTCCTTGATGCCTCAAAAGTAAGTATTTATTCTGTAGTAACATGCTGTTGTTACTATTGGTATATCAATAGCTGATAAATAAGTTTACTACTCGTCTGCTTACTGACCTTTCATTGTTTTCATTCTTAGCAACCTGCTCAACCTCTTGACCCTGTCCTGTTGATGCCTTATGTTGATTACCTGTTTTTGCTTGGTTTCTGTCAGTTATTTAGTCTAACACTTGCGTTTTGATGTTTCAGAGTGAAGGCCATCGGCAAATATTGACAAAGGAGCTGGAAGCTGTGGGCTTACGTTTAAACAAGAAGCCGCCTCAAGTAAGTTTTATCTTCTTAATATTTATTAGCATTTCTGAAAACAGACTGCACTTGGTCTTAGTTTCTGTCGGGTTTTTAGCTGTTTCCATATATTGTTTGTTATGTTTGCTTTGTTAACTGTGGACTTAAGCTGGATTTTGCATTTTGTTCCATGGGCGCAGATATACTTCAAAAAGAAAAAGACTGGAGGAATTTCTTTCAACAGCACTTGCACTTTGACTCATGTGGATGAGAAGCTTTGTTATCAAATTCTACACGAATACAAAATTCACAATGCTGAGGTACTTAGGATTAGTCAAGATTGTCCTTTATCAAAGCTAATGGTGATTCTTTTATTGGGCATACACAACTAATGGTACATGATTTTCTTTAAGTCACTGTACAATCTTTCATTTGGGTGATACTTTCTTTTCTGTGCTCATCCCATGGAAAAGAATACTCATGCATAATAAATTTAATGCAGTTGCTGTTTCGCGAGGATGCGACAGTGGATGATCTTATTGATGTGATTGAGGGAAACCGGAAATACATGAAGTGTGTATATGTGTACAACAAGATAGACGTTATTGGTATTGATGATGTGGACAAATTAGCCCGTCAGCCGAATTCTGTCGTCATTAGTTGCAATCTCAAGGCAAGTTCTACACTTCTTGTTTTTATTCAAATGAGATACGGAGTACATCCGTGTTACCAGTAAGAAACCTTGAGCAATCTCTGCAGTTGCAAAATTGAAAAACTTTTGGTCAGAGCACAGAAGACATTGCCTACTGTGGTTCTTTCCATTAGAATTGTGTTTTTGCTGGACCCTAATTTTCAACACGTGTAAAAATTACATTACAATTTATTTAGAGGCCATTTGATAACCATTCCATTTTCAGTTAAAAAAAAAATAAAAAAAAGCTGAAAACCAAAAACTAAAAATGAAATGGTTTTCAAATGGCCCCTCAATAAATATAAATGAATAGTATCCCATATGAAACGGTTCAGAAAGATTAACTGTGTTTTTACCTTGCTCAACAGCTGAACTTTGACAGACTACTTGCAAAAATGTGGGAAGAGATGGGACTTGTTAGAGTTTATACAAAGCCGCAGGGCCAGCAACCTGATTTCGGTGATCCAGTAGTTCTTTCTGCTGTAAGTTGCAAATATTTTTGATCTATGCATCTTTATAGGATCAATTAGCTCTCCATCATATGAGCTTTCTGGCTTTGTTTGTTTTCTCTTATTCCTCTTTGCATGTATGTGTAGGATAGAGGGGGCTGCACTGTTGGAGACTTTTGTAATCACATACACAGGAGTTTGGTGAAGGAAGTCAAATACGTGTTAGTGTGGGGTACAAGTGCAAGGCACTACCCACAGCATTGTGGCCTCGGTAATGTTTTGAATGATGAAGATGTGGTCCAAATTGTGAAGAAAAAGGTAAACCGGTCTTTCTGTTGTTCATTGCAAGTAAAATTTTCTTATAGATACATACAATATCGCATTGATTTCTCTGCGTAATTTTTGGGTCCCATGATTATTTTGATTCCAGATGCTTGTTGGGTCTTACTGTTTTCTGTTCTCTTTGCAACCGGATGAGGAAAGAAATATTCTTTCGAAAACAATCTAATATTTGGCGTTTGGATTCTCCAGGACAAGGAAGGTGAAGGGAGGGGTCGGTTCAAGTCGCATTCAACAGACCCTGCTCGTATATCTGACAGAGTGAAGAAGGCTCCCCTGAAGCAGTAGTATCATTGATAGGCATACCATGCAGACCCGAATTTCTTACATGAACCGCCACAGAAGAATGATCCGCGGATGAGATGTATTTGAGATGCCTACGGAGCACGACATAAGCAAATCATTTGCTTAATTCTAAAGTGAAGAATTGGTGCTAGAATGTCGTGCTTATGGGAATAGGTAGATTTTTTGGTCCTTGTGTTGTAAGTTCAGATCAATTACTTCATGGAATGTTGAACATGTACTGCACCATGATCTCTGTTTTGGAGATGGTGTTTAATACACTTCGAAAACGCTCTTTGGCTTTATCTTGCTCGCGTGCCAAGCATAGATTCCGAGCCTATCTACCTAAATCGGACGCACACATTTGTGGAAAGAGAACAGTATTTTTTCGATGAGAAAGTTTACAGTCTATTATTCACGTAACGAGAGAGATAGGGTATAACCCGGTTAGATAGTAGAACCTCCCCAGCTACATCCAGGAGATTTTACCATTCCTCTTTGATTCATCATCGTTCTCACTCTCTCAGCATCATCCCATTTATTTGTTTCTGCATAAGTGCTTGCCAAAAGCACGTAATTTCCTGCGTCGCGCGGTTCTATTTCGAAGAGTTGCCTGGCTGCAATCTCGCTCAACTCAGCATTGCCATGAACCTTGCAAGCTCCTAACAAGGAGCCCCAAATCTTTGCATCGGCGACACCGACATTGTCTATTATAAGATTGTATGCCTTTTCAAGCATCCCAGCCCTTCCAAGAAGATCAACCATGCAAGCATAGTGCTCCTTTAGTGGCTCAATGCCGAAAACCTGAGTCATGAGCTCAAAATACCGGCACCCCTTCTCAACCAGTCCGGCATGGCTACATGCGTTGAGGAGACTGACGAATGTAACCTCATTCGGTCTAACTCTTTCCTTTTGCATCTTCGAGAAAAGATCCAACGCATCCTCGGCCTTTCCATGGTCAGCAAGGGCAGTGACCAACGCACTATAAGATATGACATCTCTCATGCTCATTCTGTTGAACTCTCTCCATGCCTGCTCTATGTTTCCGCATTTGGAATGCATATGGATCAATGCATTGGATACAAAGATCGTCTTCTCTGAAAGTGTTTGGTAAACGAGGGCACATCAGCACTAGAGAATGTAGACAATACAAAAGATAGCAAATCGTAGGCCTGTTCGGTGTTTAGATTGAATTGGACAACTCACTAGATTCAATGTGTGTTGAACGTAGACTTATTCACTTCCCCATCCTACCATTTTTTCAGAGATTAAAACGAATATGTTGACACCCATTTCTTCTTTCAACATACATTGAATCTAATGAGTTAGCCAATCCAATCAAATCCTTGACACCAAACGATTTAAAGAATTGATTAAATTTGAACTTACCACAAAACCCTTCCTCCACATGCTTTGCCAATGTGGCTGCGATTTCAACATCCCCAAGTTGTGTACAAGCCGAAATAGCTCCCACCATTGCCACCTCACTGACTCTCACTTTTGCTTCCCTCATTTTCTTATACATCTCAATGGCTTCTGCTGCATAACCATTCTGAGCATAACAAGCCACCATTGCTGCCCAACACGATGCATCCGGCATCTGTATCTCGTCAAAAACCATCTCGGCCTCCACTACATTACCACGCTTCCCATATCCCGCTATCATAGCCACCCACGCCACTGAATTTTTATCCACCATTCGTTCGTACAATTCCTTTGCCCTTTCCATATCACCATTGTTAGCGTACCCAGCAACCATGGTAGCCCAAGAAACAGCATTGCGCTGCCCCATGTTATCAAACAACCACCGCGCTTCGCTCATCAGTCCCATCTTCGAATACCCACAAATCATGGCCGTCCAAGCAACCAAATCCTTATCTTCCATCGAATCAAAAACATCCCTCGCGTCCCTTACAAGGCCACATTTTGCATACATATGAAGAAGCGCAGTTTGCACTACCCCGTTTCCCAAGAAACCACACTGCAGAAGCCTCGCGTGGACTTGTTTCCCTTCGAAAGCCGCCGGGACACGACCACAGGCATTGAGAACGGAAGAGAAGGTGAACCCAGATGGCGATACGCCAACCCGGTGCATTTGAGCATATAAAGCGATGGACTGACGAAAGCGATCGTGAAGCACATTGGAGTGGATGAGGGAGGTCCAGAGGAACTGAATTCTGCAGTTGGGTATTTCGTCGAACAGGTTGTGGGCATACCGGAGGTTGTCACCAGGGAGTTGCAGGAGCCGCTGGAGCAACTGAGCCAAGAGATGGTAACGGCGGTTGGGTTCAGTTGGGGCTTTGAGTAAGAGAGTGTGGCTTTGTTTTAGCTGCTTTACGGTATTGCTAACATAAAGGAATGAATTTCGAGAGGGAATGAATTTCGAAGTCATGCTGCTGATTTGAACATTGTTGGTGGCATTCGATTGTCATCTGCCGAACCCCTTTGTTTATGTATTTAATCCAACGCACACCATTTGTCATCGGTTGACATGAAAACGGTGGTAAACAAATTGGTGCCTCTGTCATTATCTTAAATGTTCGGTTCTCTTTCTCATTTTATAATTTCTCTGTTATAATTTGCACCATCTGTTTTTAGAACGCTGCAAAAAATAATCAATTTTGATATTGTTTTATTTATTTAAGAGATATCCAACAAATATATGAACCATATTATTCATTAAATGCTGAAACAACGTTAATTGAACAGTTGAACGACTTCTAATTTAGTTGATTATTGCATAGTTGATCTTTATATGATGAACTAGATAGTATACGGTTTCAATCATCATGTAACATTGCAGGATGAGAAAGAGAACCGACAAGGTAGAACGAGAAGGTCCAACTGAGAATGTGTTACAAAACGGTGGTCTGTGTAATATCTTCCAATGATTTACTACACAAAACATAACCACATGTTATTAAGTGTTTACATCCTTCAAGGCTTCAAGGACTTAGTTCATGCGCATCGATCCACTTGTAGATGTCTTCCCACTTTTGTTCATCAAGTTGGAGGCTCTTTCTGCATCATTTACACACAACGTCAACATACATATCTATCAGAAAAAATGAACATAACATACCGCAGATTTAACTGCAAAAACTTTACCTACCTTTGGAGCTGAATTTTAGAGTAATCGATCTCAGCGATTACAATAGTTTCCTCATGCCCTGCGGTTGCAATTATCTCGCCCGACTGCCAATTACAGCACAAAACACACAAATGAAGAAAACAATCGTTTGTGTTTTTGTTCTTTCATGCTCATCAATCGTTTGTGTTATACACTATATAGTACCGGTTCAACTAGCATGGAGTGTCCCCATATTGTGTAAGAACCAGTGGAGTCTCGAGAAGGTGAACAAGTAGCTACGAATAACTAACACCGTGATTCCGAAGCCAAAGAGGGCAGGGGGAGGGGAAAGGTCATGTTAGAATTGTTTTTAGGCTGTAGAACAGTAGAAAAATGTACAGATACAAAGTCGAAAGCAACAGGACAAGTCAGTCTTTATACGTACCTGGTTATCAACCGCCCTGAAAAGAGGGAAGTATCTGTTAGTACATAGGAAGTTTAGGAGGAAAATGGTGAGCAAGTAGAAAAAAAGGTATATACTCTTACCTTGCTCTCTGTACGAGCTCCCAAAACAATTCACCAGTGCTCATGTTGAATGCCCCGGGATAGCATATGATATGAACGCCTTGCGTTTATACAGTAACGATCAATATTGTTATTTGAAATATACAGATGAGATATTCAAAACTAAGCAAGCATTTACAAAATCCTGAACCTTTTTTCCTGTACAATGCAGCAAGTTCAGGAAACCGTAAATCATGACAGATTCCCACTCCGATACGACCAACTTCTGCAAATGTGCTACAATTGCTCAACAGTGGCTTAACTCATAGACAATCCGGATAAAATCTTGAAATAAAAAAATTGACATCACACATTTCCTCGAGGAAAGTTTAGGACAATTTCGGATGCATACCTGTGTCCACTATGGTAGTTTGATCTCCTGCCGAAAAGAAGTCAGATTCCTTAAATGACATCTCTCCTGGAACGTCAATGTCGAATAAATGTATCTGCAAATGAAGCAACACCAACACCGTCTTTTCAAGAGTTCTATCCAATTTTACGCTCCTAATTCCGTGTCTAATGTTATTGAATTAACATGTTCTTACTTTCCTATGCTTAGCCTTGAGCTTTCCATCTGGTCCAAATATGCAGCAAGTATTATACAACCGGCCATGATCCCGTTCAGGCACCGACCCTCCTACGATTGTGATCCCATGGCAATAAGCAGCCTCCGATAGCATGGACAACGTCGGCGAGGCATCCTCATTCGTAAAATCCTCAGCAAATTTTGCGAAGTACTCACTTGAATAACAGCAGTTCCACAGTTCCTTTAACAAAAATGCAATTCAAACCAACATGTATTATGTCCTGAGGACTTCTCACAGAAATTTTTACAAACAACTTGGCTGCAACCATATGAGCAGTTACTTGGTAGTTAACTCACTGGTAAAACAAGTAGCTTTGCGCCTTGCTCGGCGGCAGTTTTTATCGAAATGCCGGCACGATCAAGATTCTGATTCTTGTCAGAAGTAACCGACAACTGACATAGAGCAACCTTAAACTGTTCCATAACAAAAACTGTTTTCAGTTATATCACACCTTTGTAATACCTATGTATAATCGCCACAAGAACAATTTTGTGAAAAGTATGCAGTTCTCTTTTTATATGATCGATATTCTACGTTAAACTCATCTAAACTATGAGAACGGGAACTCGAACTCAGGTAGTTAGGTGCAGAGGGGAAAGCACAATATTTTAACCAACTTGATTAAGTTCAGATATTCGCAAGAATTCTACTAATTTTTTGGGACTCGAGAATTGATCAAGAACACAAAATAAGTGCAACATTTAGCCACATTTCGAAAAGTGGAACATGACGATTGGAAAGTTCAGTGTTCAAATATTTATTGGGAATAATTGATACAATAACTTGTGCCGAAAACAAAACTACCTTTGGAATATTGGGGAGTTGAAATGGATCTGAGGCATCAGCCATGGCGGGATTACTGGTGTTCCAGAGAGATGCCATAACAAACCGGAGGTTTTTAGGTCTTGATTAAATTAGGAAGCAAAAGGGAACGCCTTTCTATATATTTGACTTGTTTATTGTCACCCTCTTTGACTTTGTGCAACCAATTTTCTCTAACTTATCTCATAATTTTGGATAGCATTATTCACAAAGAAAAACAAAAAATCACAAGCTGCCCAATTTTGGTATGATCGACTCCATGGAAAGTTAAAACCCAAGGCAGCTGCCAAAATGCTAGTGACAACATCTCATTGACCACATCTTCCAAAATGCAGCTGTCAATAAGTTAGAGTTAATCCTATCGAACACAAAAGTCAAATATAAAACGTCCTACTTGCATCTTACTATTTTACCACCTCACATTCAGTGATGAAGCCACCTTTAGACTACGATAGGCTCGGGCCTATCCTCAAATTATTTTTCCTAATAACCTCTACTATCATTAATTAATTTTATAATACCACTATCAAGTTGAATTTGTAATTGTAGTGGTTAGTCCAATTAACTTCAATCCAACAAATAGAAACTATACTACTATTAGTTGATCATATTCTCTATTCCTTGCCTATATACAGTTTTTCCCTTTGCTTGCAGACTATTATTTTGGTTAATTTCTCATTTCCCTATATTAGATTGTCTATGAAATCAAGAAGAGAACAATATTTCATTTTTCCAAATTCGCACAAAAAACCCTTCAAATGCTCTCATACCTTCATGTTTTTAGAAAAATGTTCTCTTGGTCACTATAAGAAAATGAATGCATGGTCAGTCACCTTTGAATTTGAATTTGATATCAAGAATGAAGAATAAATGGATGTGCTTTTAATAATGTTTTATTTTCAACTTTTGATATAGTTGACCATTTATAATGAAGAATAAATGCATGGTCACTCATTTTTAAATTTGATACCAATGTGACCAAAATAACGAGATAGTTTCTGCATATATTATGTCCATTTTAGTTTAAAGCGTGCCCCTCCTAACATGAATTTCTGGCTCTGCCATTGCTCACATTCTCGTCCATACTGTTTCTCTCTCATTTTTAGGGAAAATAGAAGAAAACAAAGAGGAGCTTTGAAGATTCTCTTTTTTATTTTTGAACAAATTGAAGATTCTCTTTTAATTTAAATATTTGTTCACCAAAAAGAAAATTTCTTTTTCTTAAAAAAAATAAATAAATAAATAAATTCTTGCCAAGAGTTAACCTACAAAACAGTAGGTGGAGAAGCATCATAGTAAAATCTCAATCTGTCACATTCACACCACCCTTGGTACTAAGCCGGCATAGACAATATATAGACCAATTAAGTTCTTCCTATCATTACTATATATCTTTGTTCTTACCGGATCATATTATTTAATAATTCAACATCCTTGAACACTTTTGGATTACTTATATTCTTTGTGAATCTTTAAAGCACGGCCCCCTAATTAAGATTCCTAAAAACTTGTAACATTCCAGTATCAACAACAAACTAAACCTAACCTAAACCTAAACCCATGTTAGTCGTATCAGGCATCGTGGTATTTGGTGTGCTCGTCATTTCAGTCGTAATCGGATGGTATGTATATCGTATGCGAATACCATTGTCTCCTCCGACTAGCAACGAGCGTGTCCAGAAGATCGAATGCACGGTTGATAAGAGGTTGAAGCCGGATTTAATCACATTCAGTTATAAGAAAGAGAGTGATGATGGTGATCCTGATCAAAACGAAGATGATGAAGAAGCTTTATATCGTAAAACTAGTACTACCATCGAATGTGTAGTGTGCTTGAGAGGTTTGGAAGATGAGGAAACTGTGAGGCGGCTACCAAAATGCAAGCACATCTTCCACGCACCTTGTATTGACATGTGGCTTGATTCTCATTCCGGCTGCCCTATCTGCCGTACTCTGATTGACCGACTGCGTTCCGGCAATAACCAGCTGTCATTTACACCTCACGAGGATCAAGAGAATTCCATGGAAGTCACGCCCACAGAAGTAGATAATATCAGAACCTCAATGTTATCTATCCCAATCGTGTAAGATCATATAATGTCCTCTGTTGTCTTCTTTGTCTAATTTCTCTCTTTTATAAATCTTGTTGGTGGCAAGACAAAAGCCCCTGCGAGAGTTGTTCGGTTGAATGTTTCCTAAGTGCCACTGGAGGCCACAGAGAGGCCAAGGCTCCTCAGATGAGTTGTATGTGTGATAGGAATGCCACTGCTGGCAGTTGGTTATTAGTATTAGAAACTTACACGCAAGTAAAAGGACTTCTAATCGAGGGACAATGTCATGATCAGTGGGGTTCTGGCTCGTTCTTGATCATTTTATGTGCTTGCTTGTTAAGGACTTCTAATATTTTCTTCGTGTATTAGATAACAACCATAAACTGATTAGAACTTTAATTATCTTATTTAGTTGACAGTTCTTGTACAAGCTTTGGTTTTTTGAAATAAACGTTAAACTTGCAAGAGGATAAACAATTGAAAGAGAATAACAAGCATTTTGATAACGCAACTACTCCGACTATGACTTCCTATTTAATTAGCAAGAGGAAATACAGAAGACAAGAAAAGTTGGTGACAGTAGGTGTTCAGTACAAAAACAATGCATATTACAATGTACGCAAAGGACAGAGTTCAGAATTTAAATAGGGGTGAGCTAATTTATCTTACTTCTAGTATGTAGTAAAATTTAGGTGTTAAGGGTAGGATAAGTTTCTGTTTTGTGCAATATTAGACTCAATTTTTCCATAACATGCTTATTTTAACACAAATTTTTTTTCATCTTTTAAAACTTAGGGTGTGTGATAGCCCAGGGCAGCCACTAGCTGGCTCCGTCCTGGATTGATGTAGACAAAATCTTGGGTTTCAAGATCAGCCAATATGACGGTGGATGTTCTAACGTCGGTTGATTGTGTGGAGACGTGCGATGTAGTTTGGGTTGATAGGCCCCCATCTTCGCTGGTTTTTGTTTTGAACAATGATGGTTTTCCTTGTCCTCATTAGTTGTTAGTTGGCAGTGTAGGGCGTGACGTTTTCACTTGGTTGAAGCGTCTCTTTCGTTGTATCTCCTTTCATTGCTTTCTTTGCTCTCTCCACCTAGTTCTCCAAAAAAAAAAAAAAAAAAAAAAAACATGAACAAAAATGCAAAAGTGGGGCATTGCCCTGTACATAGACAATTTCTCTTTAACCTACTATGTTATGGTTCAAACCCTAGAATATTAATATTGTTTGTAATAACATATGGTGAAATATCGACCTAAGTTATTGTAATTAATTAGTCTTAAACTATAGGGGGCTAATTATACATGCAGACAAGTGATGAACTATTGTGATAGCAAGAGTCTTCATTTCCAACTCATTACGTCCAAGTTCAAACTCTCCCATTCTTCCTAATATATAAATTGCAGGTGGTAATATCAACAGTATTAAAAATAAAATGAAAATTACTAAATGCACTAGCGTTTCTAACATTCATATATATATATATCCGTGCTGCAGTTTGGAGATCCTTTTTCTAAATAAGTTCGGCTGAGAAGCCACAAAATATGAGAATAATGTTGTAAATATTATTTAAGGAAAACTAATGAAAATGGCTTGAAAACTTTGAGTTTTAACGATAAGGACAAAATAAAGGGTAAAGTGAATAGTACCAGAATTGACTTTTTAATGAAAAAATGTGGTTTTTCGTTAAAGTGAACAGTACCGAGAGCTTTTCGTTAAAGTTCCCTATTATTTATTATGTGGTTGTTCACTTCTGAGTCATTATTTAATATATAGTTAGTGTTACAATCATATTTAGAATAGGAATGTGATTGTATAAATCCTAGTGTATATATGGATATCTTTGAATATACCCTTTAGTAGTTAATATCTTATTAGAGTTGTAATCCTAAAAGGGTAAAGATTTAACATATCCTACTACTATAGATAAAGGCACAATGAGGTGATACAACACACACCTCACACGTTATCAGCACGCTCTTACCAGAAGCTAAGGAATTGAAGGATTGTAAGAGGAGGTTCTCTTCTACAAAATTCAAAGGCTTTTATTTGTTTTCTACCAATAAGGTACACTTAGAATAAAGGAAGATATTTGAAACATTCACGAAGCATGAAAACATTCCTGATGATGCATGAACATGATGTTTATATTTTCCTTCCGATATATATATATATATATATATATATATATATATATATATATATATATATTCTATATGTTTCATAACGCAATTATTTTGCTATGTTGAATTTGTGAGTCAAAGCATACAAATAAATTAGAAGCAATTTAGGGTTTTTCAAACCCTAGAAAAGTTGAAAAAAAAAATAAATTTGTGGAACAGTGTGCGGCACGGCCGCCACACCACCATCGTGGCACTGCCATTGACTTGCGCGCTGGCTTGTAACCCAACCGCGTCGAGCATGCCACCAGGACGACGTTGTTTTGATGTCTGAACCATGGTTGCAGCCCGTTGGGCTAGCCGTTAACAAGGATAACCCAGCCTCTTTGGCCTGGGTTTGGTTCGGATTGGGCCTGCAGCCTTAGCCCACCTACCAGAGATAGGGAATGACAAGGCACAATGGTGATCTGATGGTCTAGCTTGCCAGAGTAATCGGGTGGTGGTGGTGTGTGGTTTCCGGAGAGGGAAAGAGTGTTAAAGTGAGAAAGATGAGGGAGGAAACATAGAAGAGAAAGGAAATGAAAGTGTTTTCGAGCATGGTTGTGACGGTGGCTGCCTCGCCGGAGTGGCAACGGTATGGTGGTGGTGTGGTTGGTTCTTGGCCTTTTGGCCTCTGTTCTTTAGAAAAGAAGATGATAATGAGAGGAAGAGAGAGAGAGAGAGAGGTGAGGGAGCAAGGAGAGAAGTGAGGTGGCAACCAATGAGAGGCCGAGAGCATTTAGAAGGGAACACGGGAGTGAGGAAAAATAGTGGGTTGTGGGACCCACTGAAGGAAGATTTGTAAAAACAAGTTCATTTGAGCAACATCAACAACATGCAATTAACAATTAAAAGGCGGAATCATGTTTATATGCACTCAAAAACAAAACTTAACCCATGAACTTCAAAGCCTAGTAGATAGGTGAACCAAGACTCAACTCAAAACAAAGTGAGTTGAGAAATCAATACCTTTGTAGATTCCTCTTTGCATAAGCAAAGGCTAATCGCCCAAAGAGAGGGCCTTCATTCCTTGCATCTTAGATCCATGGATTTGGATGGATGAAAAGGTTTCTCCAAGTTCCCAAAATTGAAAACCTCTAAGTCTCCACACCAAGGCATATTGTAGAAGAAATGAGTGACCTTGGAGGAGTTTGATTGCTAGATGATCCCTCCAAGGTGGCTGAAATTTTAGAGAGAAAAGAGAGCTTGTGTTCTCATCATTTCTTCAAAAATTACCCTTAATGAATTTTGGCTATAAAGTCATACTTATTCCTTAATTCATTTGAGTGGCAAACTTGTAAATAAGTCCAAAACCACTCCTTCTTTAACATGGGATTTATTGGGCTATTTGGGCCTTTGTGAATCATTATTCATTAAGTTGTCACACAACTTAAGTCAATGGACTTGACGTTCGAAGCCCATTGGGCCTTAAGGTCCAAAACTATCCCGAGGTCTTTTAACGAACTTATTCGTTTGATTAATAATCATATTAATTAATCCTTGCCATAAATAATTAAACCATTTAATTATTCTTACTCATCTCCGTTGAATCTTCAATCTCTACCTTACACGGTGTACGATCCATTAGGTTCCTTTTAGCGAGGCAGTGGACGATTCAAACTCTTTCAAATCGATTGTGAATTGGAACTTACTTTCAATTCTCCCGTTAGTGATAATACACTTTTAGGGCTTCCACAAACCATGGTTGACGCCTAGCAGCATGTCATGGTTACCCAAGCTAATCAGAAGAGGTGGAGAACCTATTCAGTTTTAGGATTACAAATGCAATACGGTCTTTCTCTAATACAATACTCTTGACCACATTGTTTGGTTTGATAGTTTATTCATGTCTACTATCCAATGTGAGTCTTGTGCTTATATGATTACCTTGAATGTGATTTGGAACACATTCCTAAATCTCATTCATACTTTGGCCAAAGATTCTTAATCATATCATAGAGTATTCTCCCTCAAACAGTTTGAAGGTTAGAGATCCCTTGTTGCGCATTCACTTGCCTCCATGGCTAAGTGGCTTAACCCCAACGATGCCGTGGACACCCTCCTGTTGGAGTGACTTTGACATAATCAAAGATTAAGGACCTAACCACAAGACAACTGTGATGCCTCAGGTCAAAAGACTAATTTGCATTATCCCAACCATGAGTTCTCATGTGACATGAATATGAGAACTCTTCGTTGATCGTGTTCAGTGAACTCATTCTCTATTGAGCACCTACGTACTTGTCTTGATGTCACACACACCAATGCCTCGAGACTAGTCACTCTCCCTGAGAGAAGACATAGCACGTACTGATCTTAACGGACTGTCAATGCCCAATTGACAATCCTATGATCAGGAACTTTTAGGATGTGTCAACGAAAGAATGGTCTCATGAATCTAACTTCTTTAGATCGCATTCTTCCAATCACATATTCCTTGGACTTATCGTTTAAGCATATAACATTTATATGAGACGGCTCAAACAATAATGTTTGCCCTTAATATTAAACTAGATTAGTTTAACATGTGAAATGTCCATAAAGTATCATCATATGATTGGTTTTAGGGCACATTTCCAACAATCTCCCACTTGCACTAGAGCCAATCAGCTTAGTCATCAGTGATGATACCTCTTCTGTAGTCATTTCATAAATGGCTGAGTAGTAGGCCTAGACAATGGATATCTATATGTTATCCATAGAAGCAACCTTGAGAATAACGACGTCACCATTATACATGATTCTCAATCATGTGGTTCAATCTCTCATTTGAGTTCGGACCTTGATGAGACCTTGATTCCCTGGCTTGAGCTATCGCCCCATTAGTGTCATACACTTTCTGGTTGGAACCGAATAGAGAGTTCATAAATGAACTTTCCCATCCAAACAACATTGTTGTAAACTTCTATATGGCAATATATTTTGCAATCATAATGGAACACACTAAAGTCATTACTTTAATATTTCCATCCAAATATCTTTTTAGTCATAATAAAGAGATATCTGTTTATCTCTTCATTCATAATGAAGAAATATCCAATGATGGATTAGATTCATAATCTAATACATTTACGCTTCCATTACGTTACTCTAATTCTTTCTCAATTATTGAGTAATATATCCTTTAGTATTTCTCAAATACTTAAGCACTGATATTGTCTTGTACCTTTCTAGGTACATCTTATATCAATGTTTTTCATACAATATGAAATACATAAATCACCTTTCTGCTTATGCATAAAGGATTCTATTTACGCATTATTTCTTTGGGAGTCAAAGGGTACATTCCCTTTGAGAAGAACAACTTCCTAGTCTCACTAGAATTGTCATTCTAATTGAAGTTTATCATCAAATGAGAAACTTCCTAGCATCTCTTGTCTATTTTAGGGATTGATATAATCCAATTATATCTTGAAATATATCATTATAGATTTCCATTCCATTATATAGACTATATCTCCCATATACATTCTATCGTTATAGAATAACTTTAACGAAGAAGTACTCTTTTCATTTCCAAAAATTAATATATCATATATATATATTTAAATTTAGGAATACGATTAACTCCCACTAATCTTTTGTAAACCTAGTAAACAAAAGATTCATTTACATCTTTATGAGAAATCAAACAATTGATCTTTTCTCATAAGACGCTTATAGCTCCCACTAGCTTGCTAAGATCCATGATGGATGGATCTCTACAACTAACCTGTCTTGTGATTTATAGTTTTAGACATATATTATCAAGACTATCTTAATAATGGTTTCGGAAACCCATATTATGTCCAAACATTAAATCACCATTTAGTTGTAGCTAGCAATTTTCGAATTAATTGAAACCAAGACTACGTCAAAGATGGTTTCTTCAAAGTCAACCATTCTCTTTGAGTGTAGTCACCTTAAGCTACCAATTAGCTGTGAAGGTTTCATTATTTCGGGTCAAATGGTACTTTACCATTTCCTTGAGTATATATCGTATATACACTCAATGTAGTCATAAGGATTTTCATTCTTATTTCTTTCGAATTAAGAGGTGCAACTCTATGATATAGTCATAAAGTTCAAACCATTCAACTGAGACGGTTTATAAATCCTTCTGGACTACCTTGGAGCTTGTGGTATAGGAACTAGGTTGTCCTAGAAGTATATATCATATATATATGGGTAATTGATAATGTCCAACGAACTAAATCTTATTCATGTTCATTCTTCTCCTAATGGAGAAATTCATTATCTTACAATGCTACTTTCCTTGATATTTTTCAAGGAAATTAATCTAAAGTGTTACTTTTTCCTTGGATCAAATCTAAGGAGGTAAATACTTTAGACGTCTTACTCATCTACTTACATTTCTTGAATTCTTTGAAACCTTTTGCAAAGTATTCGGACTTGTGTTTATTCAAAATAAACTATAGTCCAACCGAGAGTGATCTTCGGTGAATGTCATACAACATGAGTAGTATTATGTTGTGGACAAGTGACACTAACATCTAAGTGAATTAACCTCAACAACTTTGTGATTCTTTCTTCTTTCCAAAAGAATAAAGATTCGAACATTTCGCCTCTATACAATTTTAACAAGAAGGTATTGGATCCGGATCTAACGATCCAAAGCATCCATCTATGACCAACTCGTAACTTATGTTTTAGAGGTATCACAACTCAGTTGGGATTAGTCACTACCTTGCAACCTTTTGGGTTTTAAGTATCATCGTATTCTAAATAGTTAAACTACCACATCATCTCTACTATAGAGACAACCAATTAAATTACAATAATCTAATTATTGATTAATAAAGAACAATGTTTTGTCAAACAAAACATTTATCCATCTCTACTATAGTGACGGATTTAAGTTCCTTAAAATTGGAATGTAAAGACAATCTTTAGTATTTTCCAATTTCTTTGGTAGTTCATATGAGGAAGTAAGTACAATCCGCTTTCGCAGAGATCTATATTTTATTCACTTTCCGAATGTGAAGTACTTTCTCTTCTCTCATTAATCTTCTACTTTTTATTAGCACACTTTTACAACAATTGTAAAACATAGTTACTAATACAGAATCAAGCATTCAAGTAGAAGAACCAACTGTTTTGAACTATTTCAAGAACATATTACAACACCTTCGAAAGGTGCGTTCTTGACACTTGCAAGACATTTCTTGCAAATACCCCTTCCAATGTCCATCCTTTCATAAAGAAAGTTTGTTCCCTTGGAGTTATTTTGCCTTCTTCATTTGACTTCTCCTTTGACTACAATAGTCATGGTCCCTAAACTCCCACTATCTCTCTTGAAACTTATTTCAATTGTGTTATACACATCAAACAATTTGGAGAGCGTGTGGTTATCGTTCATTATATAGTTTACAATAAACTTAGTGAACCATTAGGATAGGGACACAAAGGTGAAGTCCTTGCCTAGTTTCCGTCTCGTTAAGTGGTCTAACACTTCAACACTCAATGATTCAAAATCATTATAAGTCCATGTTGATGGACTATTTTTGTCAACCAACCATTATGTTCTAAACACAATTACAAACTTTCAAGAGTTGTTCAAGGCAACTCTCATTTCTTCATACAACAATTTGTAAGTGAAGAATCATGGCACATAAAGTGTCCATGCCCTTGTGCTTACTTCAAAAGTTCCTTGTTTATGTAACAAAGAAACAAGCACTAATGTTTGCATTGATTAAAGGTTGTTCAAAGCAACTCTTATTTCTTCATACAACAATTTGTATTTGAAGAATTATGACATTAAAAGTGTTGTCCTCTTTATGATAGACATATCTAACATATTCTTCCAATGATACATTATCAATAGGAAGATTGTGAGGATGAGACTACTTAGTTACATCTACAAGCCATTAAAGACAATCTATGGGATTGTATAACTAAGTTCGGAAATTAAAGCATTCGGCTTTTCTTTGTCAAGTTTTGGATAGTGTTTGCAAATATATTGGTAAACAAATACATAACGAATATAAATTGATTGATTTTAAGCCATTTGATTCGGGTCTTTAAATCAAATAGCACCACCCACTATTTTTGGCAAATTCCATATCCCTCATCGGAATTCGAGAGTTTTGGAGGAAACTCTTAGTAGGGTATGGGAGGCTCACTATTACCAAGCTCACCTCACGATGATACGATGTTGGCTAGCATTAATAATAATGAGAGAGTACGCTTACTCATTTGCATCTCTTGCAAGTACCCATCTTATTTGGCCTCTAGAGAATGTTGCCTCACAATGATATCATATCGGCGCCATTGCACTTAGTTAAGTTATTCCCACCATGCTTAGTTCATGAAGGGGTTCAAGAATAGCCTCACAATGATATGATGTTGGCCATCCTCGTTGCCTACACTCACCTCATCATATGCGTATAGACTCCTCCTGAGTGTAAGCATGCACTTTGTACTCCCCCATGATAGGGTGAAGCCGGTGTACAAGTCACAAACGATTGGAGCCTACCACGGTGGAAGGCCACGAAGAGATATTCAAAGGATCTCTCGCTTATCAACTTAATAATGGTTTGGTTGAGGGTTTTAGGTCTCATCACATAAATATTCATTTTAATCTAATTAAAACAATTTTGATCCTATTACAACTATTGGTCCATTTGATTGATTTAGTTGTATATAATACTCCCACTAAGCTTTTAAAACGGTTTTTAAAGCAAGAGTATATGATACTACTAACATAAGGTTTGCATTCATTGATGGACTATATAGTTGCCTTAGGGCCTTAGGATGACTATGAACCTTTGATTCGATTCAACACAAGCCTAGTGTTGAATCTCGATCTAGGGATGGTGATTGATTTTAGTTACGCGTTTAATCACATTAAGGCGTGTTGTCTTATTGGGCGTTGGACCCAACTACTCCAATTTCATGTATATCGAATAAAACAAGAAAGGAGTACTTCAAAGTAAATAAGAGCTTATGCTCTTTTACAACAATTGATCAAATCAAATTACTTTAAAGTAAAGAAGAGCTTATGCTCTTTTACAACAATTGATCATATCAAATTACAACCAAAATTTAATCTACACATTCCCATGGTTCAAACAAATTTGAAACGGCATTTCACATAGCTCAATTATAGTAGGCTTAGGTTCATAATCACCCTTTCTTTAATTAATTAACGCTTTAACTAATTAAACTTGAATGCAACATTTTCATTTGGTTTTTGTATCCATAAAATTGATTTAAATGGAGCTAAATGAAATGAAAATCCAATTCTCATTTAAAGAGACAAAACCATTTTGTTCTCATTTTGTTTTGGGTCAAAAACAATGACCACAACAATTTGGGTCACTTTGTTAAAACATCATTAAAGGAGCAAAACAATTTGTCCTTTTAGTGATTTTGGACCTTTACGTAAAAACGTAAACTTTTGGGTCAAAGTACAAATACACAAAAGTATCAAAACTTTATGTAATTGCATAAAAGCCCCACAAGGACCCTAATTGAGTAGGGTGGCCGGTTTTGAAGCAAAGTAATAAAAAAAAATTTCAAAGTTTTTGTAAGTGGGGTGGGTGAAATGGAATAAATCATTACACACCTACCCACTAAAATTTCTTTAATTTTTCAAAATAAATATCTAATATATTTAAACATAAAAAATATTTCAAAACAAAAACTTTATGAAATAAATCAAAACTTTGAATCAAAACACCAAACCTTTTGTTCTTGGCAAGAACATATCAAGAACAATGAAGAACATTCATGAAAAACCCATAAGAGCTCCATGAACATTCTTCACCCAAAAACATCCCAAAACCACTCAAACTTAAGGGAAATAACATACAACCATACTAGGGTACATAGGGGTTCCAAAAGTCACTTTAAAACACTTTTAACAAGTCAAACAAGAACCCAAAAATCCACCCTTTGGATTTGGCCGAATTTCCCCAAAAACATGGCACCAAAATTTTAGCTCCAAAATTCATGCTCATATGAACTACATCTTCAACATTTGAGATGGCAAATTTTCTAACAAAATTTACATTCAAAAAAGCAAGAATAAAGCTTGTAACAATTACAACATTCAAATCACAAACTATGAACTACAAAACCCAAAAGGATTCACCAACTACTAGACTTAGGCTCTTGATACCACTTGAAGGAAGATTTGTAAAAACAAGTTCATTTGAGCAACATCAACAACATGCAATTAACAATTAAAAGGCGGAATCATGTTTATATGCACTCAAAAACAAAACTTAACCCATGAACTTCAAAGCCTAGTAGATAGGTGAACCAAGACTCAACTCAAAACAAAGTGAGTTGAGAAATCAATACCTTTGTAGATTCCTCTTTGCATAAGCAAAGGCTAATCACCCAAAGAGAGGGCCTTCATTCCTTGCATCTTAGATCCATGGATTTGGATGGATGAAAAGGTTTCTCCAAGTTCCCAAAATTGAAAACCTCTAAGTCTCCACACCAAGGCATATTGTAGAAGAAATGAGTGACCTTGGAGGAGTTTGATTGCTAGATGATCCCTCCAAGGTGGCTGAAATTTTAGAGAGAAAAGAAAGCTTGTGTTCTCATCCTTTCCCCAAAAATTACCCTTAATGAATTTTGGCTATAAAGTCATACTTATTCCTTAATTCATTTGAGTGGCAAACTTGTAAATAAGTCCAAAACCACTCCTTCTTTAACATGGGATTTATTGGGCTATTTGGGCCTTTGTGAATCATTATTCATTAAGTTGTCACACAACTTAAGTCAATGGACTTGACGTTCGAAGCCCATTGGGCCTTAAGGTCCAAAACTATCCCGAGGTCTTTTAACGAACTTATTCGTTTGATTAATAATCATATTAATTAATCCTTGCCATAAATAATTAAACCATTTAATTATTCTTACTCATCTCCGTTGAATCTTCAATCTCTACCTTACATGGTGTACGATCCATTAGGTTCCTTTTAGCGAGGCAGTGGGCGATTCAAACTCTTTCAAATCGATTGTGAATTGGAACTTACTTTCAATTCTCCCGTTAGTGATAATACACTTTTAGGGCTTCCACAAACCATGGTTGACGCCTAGCAGCATGTCATGGTTACCCAAGCTAATCAGAAGAGGTGGAGAACCTATTCAGTTTTAGGATTACAAATGCAATACGGTCTTTCTCTAATACAATACTCTTGACCACATTGTTTGGTTTGATAGTTTATTCATGTCTACTATCCAATGTGAGTATTGTGCTTATATGATTACCTTGAATGTGATTTGGAACACATTCCTAAATCTCATTCATACTTTGGCCAAAGATTCTTAATCATATCATAGAGTATTCTCCCTCAAACAGTTTGAAGGTTAGAGATCCCTTGTTGCGCATTCACTTGCCTCCATGGCTAAGTGGCTTAACCCCAACGATGCCGTGGACACCCTCCTGATGGAGTGACTTTGACATAATCAAAGATTAAGGACCTAACCACAAGACAACTGTGATGCCTCAGGTCAAAAGACTAATTTGCATTATCCCAACCATGAGTTCTCATGTGACATGAATATGAGAACTCTTCGTTGATCGTGTTCAGTGAACTCATTCTCTATTGAGCACCTATGTACTTGTCTTGATGTCACACACACCAATGACTCGAGACTAGTCACTCTCCCTGAGAGAAGACATAGCACGTACTGATCTTAACGGACTGTCAATGCCCAATTGACAATCCTATGATCAGGAACTTTTAGGATGTGTCAACGAAAGAATGGTCTCATGAATCTAACTTCTTTAGATCGCATTCTTCCAATCACATATTCCTTGGACTTATCGTTTAAGCATATAACATTTATATGAGACGGCTCAAACAATAATGTTTGCCCTTAATATTAAACTAGATTAGTTTAACATGTGAAATGTCCATAAAGTATCATCATATGATTGGTTTTAGGGCACATTTCCAACACCCACTCAGCTGACACTCCAATCCTATAAAAGACAAAACAGAAAGAAAATCTCCCGTAAGCGTGAAATTATCAAATTGCCCTTCACGTTCGTAGTTTCGTAAAATTTTCGTCGTAACTTCGAATTCGATTTCGTTTACGGCCACACGTTCGTAGTGGCAAGCATTACGAGGATACGCTAAAAAAAATGTTTCATACGTCTCACAATACGCTGGTCAATGAAAGTCAACATCCTTGCTTCTAGGGACATTTTCATCAATTCACTCATTTAAAATTAATAAAATCATAAAGTTAGAGACGGGTTGACACACCCCGACCCAGAATATCCATTAGGACCCCAAATCGAGGCGTGCTGGCTGACACCAGGAAGGTGATGAAGCCATAAAGTGTGATAATGTATAAAATGTGAATACATTAAAATCTTAAAATGCCTAAGTACACGAGTGCATGGTGAAATGGGTCTAGGTGACCTGTACAACTGTACATATATCACATCAACCAATACTAACACATAAGTCAGAGTCACCTATCGTGACCTGTATAACTTGCATGCTAGTATGGTTTTTTAAGCATATTGCTACTGAGATGCTGGATAGTGGTATATATTCGGGTTTACTATTAGTATACTTTTGATTTCATACTCTTACATAGTATGATTTGTTGGAAACTATACAGGTCTTACGGTGAGGGGTTATTACCTTTGTTAATGGGAAATGATTTTGAAAATCCTTGTTTCGATCACTTACTCACATTTTATATTTATGCACCCCTCCAGGTACTAGCAGCAGAGTTTCCCTATTGACAAGGATTTGTGGCACTTCCCAGTACAGGTGGCTTTTTTTGATGATATAATCATTATCTTACCTTACTGTACTATACCTATGCTCTGTATCACGTGTGAAATGGGTCCAGACCTGCTCACAGCGCACTCGTGTACTTAGGCATTTTAAGATTTTAATGTATTCACATTTTATACATTATCACACTTTATGGCTTTGTCACCTTCCTGGTGTCGACCATCACGCCTCGATTTGGGGTCCTAATGGATATTTCGGGTCAGGGTGTGTCACGGGTTGTTACAATGATGACTTTTAATACAAGCGATCATTATGTAGTTCTTTTAACTCTCATTGTATAATAAGAAACGGATCTCAGCCTATTAATACTTAATTCCCATCAATAAAGATATTCAAGTGACAGTTTATAGTTTATTGCGTCTATAGCTAAATGAGTATATGAATATGTCGATTTTAGTAGACTCAAAACAATCTTGAGAATTTTTCTCAACACGGATGAGAAAATTATTTTGTTCATTTTTATATGAATGAAATTTTACATCGGAGATGACAAATGATTTGATTGAGTTGGAATCTTGAGTTCGTTGATTCTAAATAATTGAGGGCCTGAAGTTGCTCAGTTTAATTGCATAACCAACCGAAATGAAATATTTTTGTGGTAGTATATAATATTGCAATTATGTAGTGATTTTAAATTCGAACCTCCCTTTGTTAAGAAAGTACATGGCCCCGTCATAATTAATTACTATAAACAATACTTTAGCCCAATTAATAGGGCATAGGCCCAAGATGACAGGCCCATCACAAATTATGTGTAAAGAGAACTAACTAATAGCCCATTGTTATTTGAGCAATGATATATGCACACTCATTGTTTTCCTTGTGCACATTTTTATCAATTTCTTTCAATTAAGAATATTGATTCAATTCATAGGCTAAAAGTAAACAAGATGTGCAAGGATAGATGTGGCAAATCAACCTGTTGAGTTGTTAATGGGTACTTGCTAAGGCTCGTTTAATTTGATATCATCATAATGTGGAAGTAAGATTGGTAGTAATGATTGTATAAGGCAGTGGCGGAGCTAGTAATTGTTGGTCTCAGGAAGGGCCTTATATCAACATAATTAGTTGGAGAAAAACTAAAGATTTTTTTTTTTTTAATGGCATGGAAACTTTTAATCAAACAAATGTGATGGAGCTTAAATTTGTATGAAAAATTTGGTGTTGAGTAGAGAATTTGCGTTAAGATTTAGCAAACCCATTAAGTTAGGTATTTGGGATGGTCGTATCAATCATATAAAAAAATTTCGTATAGAAATTGTACCGTACTTCAAAATATTTTCTAAAATTTTTAATTAATATATATATATATATATATATATATATATTATATCTTGATCGATCTTCCAATCGAAACATAGGATCTAAAATATATCATAAGAACATAACTTCTTTATAAGTTTTGGTTAAGAAGGACTAAGGCTTGAACGAAAATTTAAGGTCAAGAATCAAAGCTATTTCTATGAGATTTCCTTTCAACATGATTTGATCTTCTTCTAAATTGTATAGATCTCGTTTTATATGAACTGACTAAAAGAGTGAATTGAATTTTATATGGTTAAACAGAAGCTTAGTTATAAGGTTAGGT
Source organism: Pyrus communis (assembly GCF_041283825.1). NCBI lineage: Eukaryota > Viridiplantae > Streptophyta > Magnoliopsida > Rosales > Rosaceae > Pyrus > Pyrus communis. The sequence continues at coordinate 12,219,201 of NC_142573.1, forward strand.
TTATAAAAAATATAAAAAAAGAGCTAAGGTTGGGTTTATGAAGCCTAGTTATAAAAGACGCAGAGATGTCGTTGGCTACAGTAAGTTTCGAACCCATCACCCCTCTGATGTTGTCAAACTTAACAACCAATAGGCCGCAAAATCTTTATGGTGAGAAAAGCTTACAAATATATACATATAAAGCAATTCCAGGATGGGCCTAGCCCTACCCTCGTCTCTGTGTGGCTCCGTCACTGGTGTATGGTGATATCAAATTAAGTGGGTCTTAATGGGTACCCATTAACAAGCCAATGAATAAATTTGCAACCTCTATGCAAGGAGAACCGCTCCCTTTTTTTATTAAGTCGGGATTGTACTTCACATGATACTGTAGCCGCAGCATAATGCATGCATGGAAGAAGCAATAGACAATAAGCATTTGGAAAGTGAGGGTGGTCAGGTCAAGTCTTTGAATGAATAATAATTCCACTTCATTTTCATTCTGATTGCTGTCAGACTAACTACAGTAAATTTGGTATGGCAATCTGGATAGTTATAGTCCGATAGCAACAAAGACAGATGCCTAAATCTCACACATGCAACAGGGACTTGATTTTGAGACCACTATGTACTATTCGTCGTCTACTACTACTACTACTGTTAATTATAGTGTAATTTTGGGGCGGGTAAATTCCATCAGTTAGGTACACAAACATAACTACATTTATATGTTCAGCTAGACATCGTTCTAGTTTCAATCAAAATCAATGACTTCCTTGTTGATATTTGAACACATCAATTGCTTTCATTTTGCAAAATGATCAGCCGTCGTTTCAATATTTGGTGCAGTCAACACCAGAAGCAAGAAAAGCCTTTTCTATGTTATTAGTAAAGCGCTAAGAGCAAGAGATGCGCTAACACACAATGGCTTTATTTGTAGGTTTATACTATTTGAATGACTTTGCAGAACACTATGTGTGATTTTTTTTGTTAAACGATAGGTTTTGTTAAATTAGATATTAGATTAGCCACCGATGGAGTTCAAACCCACACTATCATGCAAGGCTCAACACTTTTCCACCACCGTGGTAAAAGGACACTGGCAGCACTATGTGTGATTTGAGTTAGACTGCAACTTCTCAGACTGCTAATCTCACTGTACGAATCTAAATATGTCATATTTCTGTAGATGATAGTGTTGCTTGAACTGGGTCCAATATCGTTTATTTACTATGAATTTCATTATCAAGAAAAATTCTTAATTAAGATAGAAAATTGTACGCAAGTTCCTTACTGCAAGACATTGATATTCTGCAATTATTCAAAATATTATGATTAAGAATTCAAATAACAGTAAAAATAGGTTAAAGGGTTTAGAGTTGGCACTGCTCTGTACATGCATGGTGAGAATTGATAAGACACATTCCAAATTAGAATGTGAATTTGCAGGCACACCAAGAAATGGTGCTGTCAACTATAGTTTAGACTGCAATATTGGACTGTTAATTTATGTACCAAAATAAAAATATAAGATCTACAGTGTTGGTTAACCAATACACGCATGGTTTGCAGGTGAGGAGTCATTTTCATCATTGAAGTGCACCAAGAATTATTGACCATGAATTTTCGATTCGTGACTTCTTATTTGTAAGACGTCGTTTTAATTGTATTATGTCTGGTTTGCAGGTTAAGTAGCCAAACAATTTTTTTTTATTTTCTTTCAAGTTTGCCAATACACATCACAGGTAATTGCCATAATATGTTGCGATTAAGAACTGAATTAATTCACATCAAGAAAAAAGGTTGATGGGCACGAAATTAATCTTATTTTTGTTACTTGGAAAATTCAAAGTGCCTATATATACAGCTTTATAGAGTAATGTGTGAATTGATGATGACATTTCTGTGCGTATCTACACATGATTCTTGAAGGCAGACCAAGAAATTATGATAGACTGAGACTGTAAGGCCAAATTTAGCACAATGCTAAAAAGATGTGTATAGTGGGAATTGCACTGCTGTCTTTTGCTTCACTAGCCACCACACATGATATAATTTCACTTTGGAGGAAATCCCAGTAAACTTGATATTCCCCACTGGCACTAGGGTTAGGGTTTCTCATCTCTCTCATGTCAACATCCCTCACTTGGAGCTGGTGGCCTTGGAGCCCTTTCTCTCTCTCTCTCTCTCTCAAGGCTTGTTGCTTTCACCATAATATATATGAACTCACCATCTTTTCTTTATCAGATTCAATTTCCACACCACCACCCTTTGCTGAAAATTATAGCACAAGTTATAAGTAGTACGTGTCCTTGGCAATCGTTTTCAATTCAATTGTTTGCTGTATGTGGTTAGTAATTCGGCAAAGCCACATTGTTTTCACTACATTTTTTGTCATGGTTACCTGATTTTATAGGACTAGCATGACCACTGCAGTTAGTGCATGTTTCTTTGCATGAAAATATGTGGATTTTTCTGTTCTGAAATAGGAGGAAGAGATGGATTGAGAGAGTTCTTTACTGCAGGATTTGGTCGTATACTATTCTTCAAAGCGCTAGGCAAGACTTAAGAGCAAGGACTTAAAAAGACCGGCCCTAAAAAGAATCACTACGTTAGAGTATAAAAAAAAAAAATTTATAGTTGTAGTAGTACTTTCATTCATTCATTTTAGTTACATTATAAGAGATGAACTTTCATGCAGTCATTGCTTAGAACGAGTATCTCACGTGCGAGCAGCACATGATCAGAAATGTGAGACACATCTTTCACGCAACAAGTGTAGAAAACTCTTTCTCGTGTTATCTATCACATGTTGAGTTCAAGGGAACTTGAAGAATTAAAAGGGTTTTTTATGATAGGTACACATTGCAAACTCTCATTGATATGTTATAATAGACACAAATCTAATATAATGGCCGTGTTTAAGTCATTAACACCCGTTAATTAATATGAACTTCATAATCAATTCATATATTGATGTGTAAGATTATTTAAGCGCTCATAAACAAAACTTAAAAAAAAAAAAAAAATTTAAGTCAAATCTCTCTCCCTTCTCAAAATAAAGGGGAAAAAGAAGGCTGCAACCTCTCTGAGTATGTTTCCATATCACTGTAAGCAATCCTCTTGGGATCACCAAAATTCTCTTCACTTTCACTTTATCACTGCCACACACAAACACCATTAAAACCACCACGTTCTTTTCTTTTACTAAAGCTGCCTTGTCTCCTCCTCCTCTCTTTTTCCCTCTCCCTCCAAATTCCCTCATCCCAAAACTACCCATCTCAAAGAACGTCCCACGTACAATTTCCAAGGTCTTTTTTGTACTTTTCTTCATCAAAGCTAAAAAAGGCAAATGCATGACGAATCAGTACACGTGTCGTGTCATGAGTGGTGGTGATTTGATTGGCATGCAATAGGGGGGCAAAGGTAAATGGCAGCGTATCTCGTCGGGATCTGCGATAAACGAGGAGATTGCACACGTGTGAATGCGCGACAGGATTGGAACATGCTGGCCCAGTCCACCACGTGCGGTGAAAACGCCATTTCATAAAGTCACTGGACTTGTTTGCGTTGGCCAGCCTTCCAATTTCCAAATCCGAAATCCAATTATTCTGTAGCACGCTTGGATTCCGGTGCTTTTGGTGGGCTCCTATTTTACCCTACCGGGCCCTTATTCCCTTCTTTGATATTTTTTTTGTTTTTGTTTTGTCGTAACTTGTAAGATAAAAAACAGTCGTTCTCTCATGTTTTGTTTCCTTCCAAAAAAAAAAGGGGCGGTGCAATTCACGCATTAATTTTTATTTGTACATATTTATTTTTAATTTTTATTCATTGATTTTCTTTAGTTTATTTGATTCGACAGCTAAAAATTAAGAACGGTATGTGACAAGCACCACTCAAAAAAAGAATTTTCAAGTTTGAATTTATGACTGTGTTAGGGCAAAGATGAGCAAAATAGAAGGGTTAAATAAAAACATTTTTTCTTTCTAATAAAAAGGGGATTTGATTTGATTTGATTTAATCAATCCTCTTTTTGGGTTAGAAGTGTAAGAATCAAGTTAAAGATTAGTTACAATCAAGTTTACTTTTGTGTTTTTGACATAACACTTAGTTAGCTTATTTTCGTGAGCAAAACATAGGTCCACCAAACCCTCATATAAAATATAGCAATTAACATGACATTCTGATGAGTAGGGGGACAAATAGTGCTAACAATTTGTAACTTTAGCAAGAGGATTGTAGCACATTGGTTAAAGAACAATCACTCATGCACTCAAGATCTTCAATTGAGTTCGATTCTCTCTTTTCTCACTGTTGTTAGTACCTAAATATAATTGGTAACTTTAGAGATTGTTTTTTCTACTTTTTACAATTTTTAAAATATAGAAACCAAATTGCTTGCTTCTTATCCTAATTAAACCATCAATATAATTGACCCATAAAAATATTATATGCAGCAAAGACAAAGTGCTTTCGATTTGCAAGCACTTCTGCCTGTAGATCTTTCTGTTCTCATCTTGGGTACAACCTTCCCACTTTACAAGTTCGTAAGCCTTTTTCTTTCCTCACAACATTGTGCATTAACCAATCAATCAACGGCTAAGAAATGCAATCGACAGAAACCAACTAACACTGTGTAAAAAATTCATGCATGCAGAAAAGAACATAAATACAGACCTCCAGCAATCACAACACACCAATCGAAGAGTACATATCCCAAATTATTGAGAACCATTGGAAAAATAATACAGCCTTATTATCACTTGGGGACACAGTGTTGCCTAGATCATAGAGTTGTCTAATTTCAGTGACCCCATCATGCACCAAATTGGTAAGAGCCACATAAATCGATCGATCAAAATTTTGCTTATTGATTCATTTGAATTAATTCTGCCAGTGACTTGTGCATGGTTGGTAAGTGACATGTCTATGCAAAAGCTTGCCCACAAATGCGTAACCCTAGTGCTTGCATGAATAATGATGGCAACAACTCGTCGTTTTTATTAGAAGGTCGGTATATGTTACCTTATGGACGCTGCTAAAACGACAGTTAAGATTCAACTAATGGATTAATCGATTGAGACCCATTAATTGGGTGGTTGTAGGTGACCATTAATCGATGAGATCGATTCTCTTAGCTAGACCTGAGTTCTTAGATTATAGTTTGGGTAAGTCTTTTTCTTATCTTGCATGCATCCGTTGATGTTTTGCTTACGTCCAGAGCAACGTTAAGTGTATATATATACACACTATTAACCCTAACTCAGCAAATATCAACAAATCAAGATCTGAACTCCCGATCATGGAAATAGTTCAACTAATAATTAATTGCTTCTTTTCAATCCGTAAAAATGATGGTAAGAATTAATTCCGTGTACTGTGAACGATTTTCAACGTTATAAAAGGTTTCCGTGTGCTGTGAACGATTTTCAACATTATAAAAGGTTTTGAATGACAATAAAGACAGTGGGATGTTCAATATGCTTATCTATATAGCTTTAAGTAATTTTTGTGGTAGATTTATGAGCGTGCAAGAATGACACAGTAAGAACTCGCAAGAATAATCACATCACTCATCATATTATAGGATATTTCATATTATATGATATTAGATTGTAGTACACTACATATATCCCATCAGTAATTTTCCATTGGCTAATTTCTTTTTATTATTTACTCATTCTTTCTTTTCTTAAGCAGCATATACTCTCTTTTCCAACTTTGTTTTTTTTCTCTGTTGAAAGTTATTATGTACATACCTAATTTAATCACAATTAATAGAAGAACGACATATGGACTATTAACTCAATATGACGGATTTATCATTAATGTCGTGAGCATACCACATACCAGACAATAATGAGCTAAGCATTTGACTGTCCTATAGGTCTTCGGGCTCATATACATATTAAGCTGTCCTTCGGGCCCATGATATTCATATTCCCATTCCTTCCACCGTGCCTTCCGGACCCAAGAAGGCAGGCGTCAACTCTTCTAAACCTCCCCTGGGTGTCCTTCTGCTCCCGCAAACTCATCTGCCAATGATCGAGCCTACCATCAGAGAATGCCCCACTAGTCTAGTGTAGTTTGTATATCGCTAGCAGAACATAGAGGTCCGCCTAGCATGATCTGCAACCTTACTTCCAGGATGCCTACGAGGAGTCTCTCTTATAAATAATCAAGATAAATTGGGAAAAGATAATCGCCACTTACTACTCAGAATTCTCTTTGTTTAGTTTCTCTTATACTATTTATGACATAGGCATCGAAGGCCTTTTGGTGGACACCCTCCCCCTTTTTATTGAGTGTTCGTCAATTGCCTAATAGTGTCAATCTATCCTTGGCGGAAATTTGCCTCCACATATTATAACTTTTTTCATACCTAGCAATCTGTAAAACATATTATGGCTTGCTTATTGGCGATGTATGCTTAAAAAAAAATTGCAGCCAGCCAAAACCATGGTTTATATATGGAACAATACTTAGCTACTAAAGCATTGATGAGTAGGAATATTCCCACCCAAATCTTTTTATAATTGATTCATAGAATTTCGGCCTGATGGTCGAAAGCGATCATATTATAAATCAATATATTAAATATTGCCATGTGAATCAATCAACTGTAGTAAATAGATAGATGGTTTAAAATACTACAGTTGATTGACTAAATGAACAATCTATCTATTTGCTATAATTAGCAACACATATGATTTTATATTAGTGCTGATGTGATCCAAGCAGTTAGATCTTTCTTTATTTCAAGTTATACTCTCCCCAATCTCAATTGTAGTTTGTAATGCTGATTCTATTTGCTACAATTGATTAACCAAGCAATCTTAGTTTTAGTTAATTTTCTACAGTGATGATTTTCACATAGTGATTTATAATATGAACAGTTTTGATATTGTGAATTGGCCATGAAATTTTTTGAAGAAGAATTTCTACTAACCCTTAAACATTCCTTATACATTGCTTATATACCACTAATTAAGGGGGGCTATGCGATTTACAAACATGATTAGGGTTAATAGCTTAATATCCAACAAACTGGTCAACGCATGGATTGCGTAGGTGGTCTCATAGCCCACTATCATTCTTAGGGGATGCTATCTATCTTTTCCTTTCACATTTCCTAGCTTCCCATTCATTTATTTTCAATGGACTACCTTTCCCACTTCTGAAAGCAACTTCTCCCACTTCACCAACAATAGATGCAAAATTACCAAATGGTATCTTATTACATACAAAATAAAGCACTTATTCCCACAGATACATGCAGCCCAAAAATCAACTGTCATCTTGATCTCCATATTCCAAATAAGAGAAATAAACTATATCTTTTTAGTGTAAATAAATATCGTATGTATTAAAAAAAAAGGGTAAATTCGTGGTACTAATTTTTTTTACACAGTTTTTTGGACACGTTTTTGTAGGGTGCATTCCGTAATGTATTTTATTGGTCCGATCCGTCTATCTTTTAAGGTATCATTCATAGATCATCCTTGTAAAAAATTAGACAAACCCAAAACTACTAAGACATTCATTTGTAGTGAAATGGACGAATACGGTTCTACAAAAAAACTCTAATCACTTAATCCAACATGGTTTCTTGGTGATTTTTTATAGACATGATATTTGAGGGAAGACCTAAAATATAGACAATTCGGATCGTTAAAATATATTACAGAGTGAGCCCTACAAAAACGTGTGTCCAAAATTGTGCAAAAAGTGGTGTCACAGATCCGGTTCCATTAAAAAACAAAGAAAAACAAACTAAAATTAATGTTATATTTCATGACAGAATATATTTCTTTAATCTTCAGTGATATAGTGCTGACTAGCTTAAATTATATTACCTATTTACAAAATTAATTATCTTAGTTAGAAGCGTTTGTTGTTCACGTAATCATTGATAAATTTGAGATCGCAAACAGTACAAATTTCAATATTCTTAACCAATTGAATTATAAGTAAGTATAAAATAATTTTAAATTTATATTCCATACACTTGTACCAACAAGCACTAACACAATTTATAATATCAATTATAAAAAATAAAAATATATATATATTCCCACCTAGCCAATTTTCCAATCTATTTATAGCCATTTCATCCTATGCCGCTTTTGACCAGAGATTAGCCTTTTCTTTTCCTACAGTCCAAGCTAGTTTTAAACTTAAACAATTTAGTTAAGAATGATGCCATGATAATTTATTTAGCATATCACACTGTTATGATTTTGTGGTCCTCGCAAGTCTCTTAGAATATATGCATAAAATAAAACTACATGTTAATTTAATTGTTAATTCCTTCCCAAAAACTCTCAGCAACCAAATTCTCACATCTTCCAAAAAATTTCCCATGTGTGTGGATATTCAATTCAAACAAAGTTGTGGCAACCTCTAAAGATGTGTCCCTCTCCAAACTTTTTCCTCCCTCTCCAAACTTTTTCCTCAAACCACACCTTGTGTTCAAATGAAGTAACTGGTTCGAAACACAACTGTTAAAGCTTGTGTGTCTTTGGACAATTTGCATTTTGATCTGAAGCACTTGCCGCGCTTCTAAGCGCCAATCATGGAGAGACAATATGCCAACTATTGTATATATAAAACTAACACAAAAATGAAATAAAATCAAGCAATATGCGTGTCTTGTGTTGAGATTATTAATCACACATCAGTAAAAGAAAAGACCTTGCATGTGTTTATAAATAATTAGGCTACTTCTCATATTGCCAATTAATTTTATGGTGGAACCTCAAAATCTTCATGGTATTATAGCAAGTTGTCTCATTTGTGAAGTCTAACGGCTACACGTGCTCTACATCACCCAATTTGTATTGTTCACATGCTAGGCTTAAAGATTTGTCATAGGTGAAGAGGCATGTTGAGAGTATTAGTACCACATCAGTGAAATGAAGGACCTTACATGTACTTACAAGTAATAGAGTTGCTCCCCAAATTAACAATTAATCTTCTGATAAAACCTCAAATTCTTCAATCTTTTCTTCTTACCAAATTAACATAAAAACATCATTTTCCCTTTCCTCACCTCACTAAACTAAAATCAAATTAAGCTTCTATAGCGTGCTCTGAAAATGCTGAAGGCAAAAGAGAAAAAACCTTGGTTATATATCGTACTGCGTCATTATTTTGATGTGATCATATGACCCACCATTTTTTTTTTTTGGAAGCAATCATATGACCCACCATTGGACAAAACATCATCTGTCGAAACTAAAATAACGCTTTTCAATTTCAATACATTGTATTCACTAAAACCAAAATAATGCATCATGTGTTAATCTAAAATACGAACATACGAAATCTTGTACATGGTAAACTCATTAACCCTAATGGCTATATATAATTACTTCTTGTATAAGAAGGATAGTTTCTGTTTTTATAACCTCAATCTATGTTGTGTGAGGGTATTCATCTTAAAAGTTTGTAAATATGATTAATTACTTAGTGGTATTAGAACGCGGTCATGTATGCAACACAATAAATTCATATGTTATAATATTAGTAATTATTTGATATGTACGTGCATAAATTGATTATGCTACATGATTGTCTTCAAAATCACAAAAGCCATGTAGGTTTGAACTCTTGCCTTTGTTTTCATATATTTTTTGCGAAAACTAAAAAGCAAATTTCGAGAGATACCACACAAAATATATGGCTTTAGGCTGATATATTTCAAGTTGGTTTGACAGTGAAGTTTATGAGCAGCGTTTCAGATATAAAGAAAATCGCTTAGGTTCGAAGGCAACCGAGTTTGACATCAAGGGATAGAGATCGGCCAGGTAAGAAAACTTAGATCCTTTGTCCACAGCTTTGGAGACCATACATTTATCTCTCTTTTTTCTTTCCCTTAAACTCATCATTCACCTCTTTTTTACTGCCGGTAAATCCACGCCGCCAATGAGAACCACTCTCCGATCGGTAACTTTATTCAAAATTATAGCTAAATAAATTAGAATCATGTTTTGTTTATATAAAATGTAGAATAAATGATAAAAAGGTGATTAACAAGATCAAGCTTTTTGACTATTAGTCCTTCATAGATCATATCGTATATCTATGTAGTGCATGAAAGATAGTGTTACGTTGAAGTATACAAGGGAGGTCCACATGTTAAATGGGTAGAAAATCTGCCCTCACCTTTAAGTACCTCATCTAAATCTCTTTATTTATTTTAAAGTTTATGGGATGAACGATCAACATCTTTCAATCTTCATTAGTATTTCAAGTTGAACTAACAAGGTGTTCTGTTACTGAAACTATAAGCTGTAACCAAATTTCTCAATTGCGCTCATACACTATTAATTATATACTTTCTACCGTTCATCGGAAAACATGAAACAAAATGAAAAACGGAAAAAGCCAAGAGATCAATAAAAGAATTACCACAAGAAAGAGAGAAATAGATTTATATTATTTTCTCATGTAAACCCCCAAACCATATACTTTAAAAACCTAATAAAATTTCCTCCAAACTATTCCCCCCATGGAAATTACAAAATCAAACCATTAGCAATGGCTCGATTTCTGTCGAAAAAGGTAGTCTCATACACAGGCAGTTCTTCACGGTACCTTTCTTCAACCCCAGCAGTATCCAACTCAAAGAGATCAGAACTTGCATAGCTCTCTGCATCATCATCATCCTCATCATCTTCGTCGTGCTTCTTCTGATAATTCTTCATCAAGTAATCTCTGGCAACTTCCTCAATTCGACGTCGATGATCATCATCCTCATCAACATCCATCACACAACGCTCAACCCCAACATCTTCATTTGTTGGAGGTTTAATGGCCGCAGCAGCTCTAGCCACGGCCATTAAATCCAACTCCTCTTTAAGCAGAGTCTTTTGTCCGCACGGGCGGCAATCCTCATCCACAATCACACTCACAGGACAAAACCTCACTGACCTCTTCGCGGCATCAACATTGCTGCTGATGCCACTCGACTCACTTCTCGAAAGAGGCGCTTTTCGCAAGCAAGACCTCGAAAACGAAGAGGCTGACGAACAAGTACTACTCGGGTTTGAGTACCCCATTTGTCCAGACTTTGATGACGATTTTCTATCCGCACCCAGATCATCAATTTTGGACTTCTTCACGTGCCCTGCATTGAACAGAGAGTTGAGAAAACTGGCCAGTCGACCACCTGGCGAAATCGGCTGCTTCACCTTCTTCAAATCGCCGTAAATCTTCAGCGCTTTCGATTTCGTCTTCATGAAGCCATTCTCGTGCTTCTTCTTCTGTGAATTGTGATGGTGATTTCTCTGGTGATCATCAAACAGAACCTTTTCAGACGAAATGCTGGTTCGAATTGGCTTCGGCCTGTGCATGCTGTAGCATGACGAGGAGGACCTCGACTTTGTTCCGTACATGGAGTCCGACTCCGAGGAAGAAAACCCACCACTCGAATCCGAAGAACTGGAACTAGAATTCGTCAGGAACTCGTTCTGGAGACTGTATCTCGACTTTTTCGTCTCGAAATCCGCAATGGAATTTCGTCGAACAGGTACGGACTTCTCAGCGTCCTTCTTCTCCATCCACTTCTCCACCAAGCAGGCTCGTCGGAGACTCATGATTTCGTGCTCCTGGTCTTCTTTAGAGCGTGCATGGCCATGTCGGCCGCTGGTAGTGACGGCGGCGGCGGTGCTCTGTTTTTTCTTCATGGTTTCTTTGTAGAAGATGAGGCGTTGGTGTTGTTCGCTCCTCGAAGCTACTCCTTCGCCGCCGGCAGTGGTCTCGTCGATGGAACGGTAAATGGAGTCGAGGAGAGAGGAGGAGAAAGATGGGTTGTCTCTGCTCTGTCGGTTGGAGCTGGGTCCTCGGTTTTTTTGGAGTGATTTGATATCCCACCTCTCCATTTTTGTCTGGTTTTGTAGTGGTTCAAAGTACGAAATTGGGAAACAGTTGTACTGGGTTTTCAATGATATTCAATTATGGAGATCTCTCTGTTCTGTCTGCTGGGTCGAGAGAGAGAGAGAGAGAGAGAATTGATATGATCAATGGGAGGAGAATTAGAAGACAAAGAGTCGAGCTTCGGTCTGCTTTTGCTCTCTCATGATGGTGATGATCACTGTGTCTCTGTGTCTGTGTATGTGAAAGGATTAAAGAAGAAAGAAACAAAGCATGAGTTTTGATGGGTTCTTGATGGATTTTAGAGAGAGAAAGAGAGGAGGGAGGGGGGGGGGAGAGAGAGAGAGAGAGAGTAATGAAAACCAGAGGCCACGCCTGCTGCTAGAAACAGAGAAAACAGAGCACAAAACAAAGCAAAAAGATGAGAGGAGAGAGAGAGAGAGAGAGAGAGAGAGAGAGAGGAGAGAGAGTGAGTGAGTGAGTCCATACCCTTTTTTCAGTCTTATAAGGGACAAGGGGAGGGAAGGATAGCGCGTGCATGCAAAGTCCAAGCTGGAATGGGGGCCACCTTGACAATGATGACCTGGAATATTGTTAATTAAAATTAATTATTAATTTGAAGAACTCTTATAATTTTTGACATGATTGGATTTGGGTGCTGCGGCTACATAGACATGCACACAGTTTGCCACAAGCTGCTGAATTCAGTTAAAGGTGACCCCAACATTTGCTTTTAATTCATCCATAAAAAATTTAAAAACAAAAGAGTGTTGATCCTAATTAACTTTAATTGATACCATACTACAAGGTTTTTGATTATTTTCTCGAAGACATTTTAAGTTTGTCATAATTGAGAAAGAATAACTTATATGACGCAATACAATACTAATAGATCACTTCATGCCAATTATTTTATATCATGTGTTACGGTTGTTGTGTATTCGTTTCATAATTATTTTAATCCATATGAGGTCTTCCAAGCAATATTATGTAAATTCATAAGAAAAGGTTTTCTCTCTTTCTGAGAGAGTATCAAATGAAAAGAAATGAGAAAGGAGATTCAAACTTTGACGGAAGGTATGCAACTAAAGACCTACTATCGCAGGAGTTGCAATCCCCCTGCACAATGCTCAAAATCAAATTTTCAGCAAACTCATTCTCAATTCAAAGGTGCATGCCGAAGTATTGGAAGATTACATATGGTTGTAGCTACCACCTTGCCTAGTTGTTAGGGTTGTGGTTACGACCTTACCTAAAGATTGTAATAGTTGTTTTACCTTTCAATCACTCATAATGATGCTAGATATGACTTAAAGTATGGAAAGGTTGGTTGCAGTTGTTTTCTCTCGTACTTTCTTTCATCTATATATTCTTGTCCATTGTAAATCTTGGAGGAGGATTGTCTTCCCTCCTAATCTCTCTCCCTTTCCCTTCCTTCCTACTTGAACGATTACAAATAAGCCATGTCAATATCTTATATTCATTTTTTTTTAAAGAGACAATGAGACAAAAAACAAAGTGTGAGAGGAGGGGAGAGAAGGAGATGAGAATAGGAGGGGAGACAACCCTACTCCGTAAATCTTACTCACAAGATCAATATACAACTTTATCTTACCAAAATCCACACGGGTATCAGAGTGAAACCTTAATTGTCATGTCTCTGTATTTTTTCATCTTTGTCTTCTTACATTCTATACAAGAATGGCAAAAGACAATCCTTTTGGTTTGGAGGCTGAGAGCTCACTTGCTTCTCTTTCTTCAAGTTTTTCCAAGGTTGATGTAAATCCAAATTAATAGCTTTGTTTTGTATTGTTGAATGAATTCAATTATCTTCCTTGGCCAAGAGTTGTTACACTTGTTCTTAGAGGAAATCCAACCTTGGATATATCAATGGGAGCATACAAGCTCCTGAAATCTCATCTCCTATATATGAAGTTTGACTGCGCAAGGATCTACTGGTTATGTCATGGTTATTCAATTATATGGAGTAGAATATTGCTAAAATCTTTAGCTTCTCTAAGTCTTCCTTGTATCTATCGAATGCAATCAAAGCAATATATGGCAACCAAAATAATGTTGCTCGTATCTTTCAACTCAAGAAAGATATTATTGGTCTACAACAAGAAGGTAAGCATTTTGTTCAACATCTAGGTAGCATGAAAAGTATATGGGATGAGCTAGTTGTATATCCCACTTATTGATGTTCCCATGCTGTAAAAAATAGTTGAAGAAGACAAGATTTTTTCAGTTGTTGGCAAGCCTAGGTTTAGAATATGAAGATCTACGCAATCACATCATAATGAATACAAAGCTTCCCTGTTTTACAAATGTTTGTGCCACTATTCAACGAGAAGAAGTTCTTACAAGGGCAATAAATGTGGAGACAAGGGCAAGTATGTCTAAATCTAAGAGCTTATGTGTCCAACCATAAGCAGGCTAGAGAGAAAACATACAAAAGCAAGAGGTCAGAAAATGAAATGCACTTATTGCAACAATTTGTGGCATTTTAGAGTTCGTTGCTAAATCTTACATCCTAAATTGAAACCACATTTTTCGAAAGAGCACAAGATTTTTCAGAAAGATCTATAGAATCCTTATCACAAATCAAACTATATAGCTGCTGCAAACAATGGAGCTACTGTCTCTACTAAAGGGTTGTTGAATTTCACTACAAATCCAGCTGCCCTACTATTAATGAATTTGCAGATTATCTTCAATAGGAAAATGAGTGGTGAGAGTTATGGCGTCATAAGTGATGGCATATCAGGTGTTGAGAATGATAGTCCAATTGCACTACTTGGTAACTTTCCTGGATTTCTTGCTGATGGTTTATCTCATGAAGAAATTCAAGTATCTTAAATGTTTTCTGAACTATTTTAAATGTTTGTCTTGTACATGCTTTTTGGATAATAGATTCAGGTGTCATTGTTCACATGACATGTCAAACTAAAAATTTGTATGATTTTGAGAAATTGTCCAAACCTTCTCAAGTGTATGTTTCAAATGGTAAAGCTTATGCAGTTTTGGGTTGAAGGAAGATAAAATCAATCTTAGACAATGTTTAGTCCATAGATTTATACATTCCATCCTTTCCTTTCCAACTGTTGTCTGTTGTAAAAATTATCGACTGTCTAAACTGCCTTGCAATCTCCCCCCTCAAAATGTTATTTTTCAGGATCTAGTTACCAAGAAGTCGATTGGTGAAGGGTTATACTTCAATGGATTGTATTATATGTCAAAGGATTTTAAAATTTCAAAGGGATCCAAGCTAGTTCCAGCCTAGCTCAAGACCATTATTTGTGGGATCAACATCTAGCCCATCTCTCAAAATTTGTTTTGTCCACCTTGTTTTCTAGTTTATGTGAAACACCTATCAGTGAAACATGTCACATCTCAGAATTTTCTAGATTGCCTTCAAATTCCTCCAAGTCTAGAGCTATTAAACTTTTTGAAATTGTGCACTTTGATGTTTGAAGTCTAGCTTTCCTTGAATATTTTGATGGTTATAAATATTTTGTTACTTTTTTTTTTATTTCTCCATAATCACTTACTATCTTTTGAAATTTAAAAGTAAAGTTATGAATGCTTTCAAAGACTTCCATAATCTTGTTATAAATCAGTTTTTCTCACAAATTCAAATACTACTATTAGATAACGGCACTAAGAACATATCCACTACCATGTCACAATACTTGAGCACACATGACGTTATGCATCAAACAAGTTGTGTCGGTGCACCTCAACAAAAAATGGTAGCTAGGTGAAGGCAAAAATCAAGATTTACTTGAAAAACAAGAGCATTAGGACCAAAAATCAAGAAATTTTGGTCCCAAGGGTGCTTGCTGCCACCTATCTTATTAACAGGTTGGCTAGTGGGGTTTTAGACTTAAAATCACCTTATGAAGTTATGAAAGGTCGAAAATTGGTTTGTCACACTTGACAGTGTTTGGATGTAACATGTGTCAGTCAACACAATCACTTCATCAAGATAAGCTAGGTCCAAGGGTTGTGAAATTTGTTTTCTTGGGGTACTCTTCTACTAAAAAAAGAATACAAATGTTATCATCCTAGCACTAAGAAACATCTTGTGTCTAGATATATTAAGTTTGATGAAACAAAACTCTATTTTAGCAAGTCGTCAAAGAGATCTAGTCAGGGGGAGAATTTACTTGATTTCTTTTCCTTGCTAAATCCCTCTACAAGCACTGATTGTACTCCTTTAGTATCGATATGTTAGTTATTGAAAATGACAATGTGATTATTGAAGATGAAGTTGATTTTTTTGAGGTTCCAATGAACACCAATATCTTATTTTATATTGTTGACTTCAATGTCACCTAGGAGAAATCCCTCTCGGTATAGTCATCCACCACCAAGAGTACATGACTATGCTACTTATACTGTAAGGTATCTGGTCCACAACTTCATCAATTATCACAAGGTCTTATTTGTTCATGTTGTTTTTCTCAGTAAGATATCTAGTGAGAATGAACCAAGAATTTTTCAAAAGGCTAATCTTCAAGCTGTGTGGAGGCAAGTGACGAAAGAAGAATTGCAAGATTTAAACAATAATAAAACATGGAATGTTGTTTAACTTCCTAAGGAAAAAAAGTTCATAGTCAGCAGGTGAATTATAAGAATTTTTTTCTAATGTTTCCAATGAAGGGCACAATGCCAGATTGGAGGTTTGAGGTAATTTTACTCAAACTGGAGTTGATTATAAAGAAACTTTTGCTCATGATGCAAGGATTTTATTATTCGTTGCAATTAATCATGAGTGGCCATTATAACAAATGGATGTGAAAAATACATTCTTGCATGGAGACCTTGAAGATGAAGTTTACATACAATTGCCTCCTAGTCAACCACAAGCTCATGTTTTTAATATGGTTTGCAAACTTCACAAGTCATTTATGAATTGAAGCAATCTTCTCATGTCTGGTATGCCAATTTGAGCTCAATACTTGAAGTTGTTAGATTCAAGAAAAGTAATGTTGATTCATCTCTTTTTGTTCGAATTGAATCAATTGGAAGGTTAATAATTCTCATCTATGTTGATTATATTATCGTCACATGTGATAACATTGATGAGATTAACACTCTTAAGCATTCTTTTCGTCAAAAATTTGCAACTAAAGACTTAGGAGTGTTAAAATATTTTCTTGGCATTGAAATGACTACCTTTCACAATGGGCTATTTTTAAATCAAAGAAAGTATGTTCTTCTCTTGATAGCAAACTGAAGTTGGATGTGGAATGAGAACAACTAAAAAATATAGCTACTATCACAAGACATGAGATCACTTATGTAGTCTACTTAGTGAGTCAATCCATGCATGCTCCAACTTGACACATTTAGATGTTGTCAAAAGAATTCTTCGGTATCTCAAGGGTTTTTATTGGTTAAGGAATTCTCATGAAGAACAAAGGTATTACACAGATCATAGGATAACAGATGTTGATTGGGTAAACAATGCTCTTGATAGGAAATCACATTTGTTCAAGGAAATTTAGTGACTTGGAAGAGCAGAAAGCAAAATGTAATTGCTCGTTCTAGTGCAGAAGTTGAGTATAGGGCCTAGGGTCTCTTCTCGAACTAAAGGTTTCCAAGTAGCGAACCTATGTCTCTTTTTTGTGACAATGAAGTAGTTATACACATTGCCTTCATTCCAATGTTTCATGAAAGAACAAAGCACATTGAAGTGGACTGTCATTATGTTTGTGAGCAAGTTCAATCCAAGATGATTTAAATGACTTACTGTTGTAGCCATGATCAGATCGCTGACATCTTTTCGAAGGCCTTAGCATTTCCTCAGTTTCAACATCTACTTTCCAAGCTTGGATCAATTGATATATATCCTTGATCCAACTGGAGATTTGGAAGATTACGTATGGTTGTAGCTGCTATCTTATTACCTAGTTGTTAGGGTTGTGGTTACCAATAGCTGTTTTTCTTTCAATCACTCATAGTGATGTTAAGTATTGCTTAACGTATGGAGAGGATTGTTGTAGTTGTTTATCTCTCTTACCTTCCATCTATATATTCTTGTCCATTGTAAAATCTTACTCACATGATCAATATACAATTTTTTTTTTCTACCAAAATCCACACGAAGCAAATAGCTTAAGAAATTAATTACCTTTTCTCAAATTTGAAACTGTAAAGACAGGAGATTCGAACTTGTATCATATTCCGACATTAGAATGAATAATATCTCTAAACTAAGGGCTCGTTTTAAAAAACTATAATTGCCACATTTATCTTTAAACTTACTAATTTAGTGTCGAGTGAAAACACACAGGTGGCTGGGGTTGGGAGTTGTGTGCTTGGAGGAAGATGATGAGGGTTTGGAAGGTGGAATTGGGCGTGAACAGGAATATCATCAAGCACTAAGCAGTAGAGTAGTATGAGAGAGTATTAATATTGTCGTGCCCTAGCTGTTTTGCATGCTTGGCCTTCAACAGTCAACTAATGCGGCTCTCCGACAACTATATAAACTTCCAAGAACATAATAGTTAACCAATTTCTTTACTTTTTTTGATAAACAATTAAACCATTTAATTTTATCAAAGCTGTTGTATTTTTTATATAAATTGATGAATATTTTTATTCAATTAGGATTTCGTAGCTTATACTGGAAATAAGTTCGTCATTAAGCCAAGATGGTCTGGCCATCCTTAATCCAATTCCAAACTGGAAAAATCACAAAACATAAATGCATACTTACCAACAAAATGATATGTAAGGGTTAACCTTATATTTTGTATGCATGCATGCAGGTAAATTACTCCTCAACTACCATCGAAACCAGCTAGCCATGCATATCACAATAATTTTTGTGTGTGGTTCAACCTTATATATTAGAACACGACCATGTTGGATATCAGGTGAACTGGTAAGTGATCTATCTCGGCTTCCTTACCTATTTATTTGTTGCTAGAAATTTCTCCACTTCTGGCTACGGCACCTTCTTAATTCCAGTTTACTGACAGCTTTCGCAAACAGGGTACATTAAAGTTAATGTTAATGGCTCTTGTAACAATGGACGAGCTGGTTTTGGAGAGCTTTTATTGAAGTAAATATTAAAGGTTCTTGTGAGTTCAGTTGCTACAAAAAATTTAGCTGTTATTGAGGTAGTTCGGGTGGCTTTGATTCATGACTGGAAACACCTTTTGCATTGGAACAGTTTCCACTTTTGAACGCTATCCACGAGTCTGGACGTGGAGGTCTCCCCCTCGTTCGGCTCTCCACAGGGGAATCTCCACTCATTGCTTTGTGCCTTGGTTTTGTTGATTGATTGGAATAATAGCTTATGGCGTCTTCGTTAGATGAATGGTCGAAATCTTTCTTGTTGCACTAGATATCATTTTCGTGAACTGTTTTTTAGCGGGTTTTGGCTTTTACTTTTTCTTCCCGCCGCCGGGGGGTGGGGAACGGTTAGTGTTGCCCCTAATCCTTCTCTATTTGCACTTAAAAAACCTACCACATACGTTAATGTCCCCTTGTTCTTATCTTCTTGGTGTGTTCTTTAAAGTACAATGCTATTCTACTTTTTTTATTGCAAGTACATATTTTTAGTAGTTTTGGATTTGTCTCATTTTTTGCTAGTATAATTTAAATGAAGAACTAAAATAGTTTTGGATCGTTGAATTAAAATTCAAGACGGACCTCAGAAGGTTCTCTCAAATAAAATTCTTTACCCAACTATTCTCATCATGTATAATCTTTGAAAATTCATTTCAATCAGAAACTATTACCCGGCCATTTAATTCTCATCGTGAACTTTTAATATTTCTTAGAGTACTATGTTCAGTGGTTCTTTTGGTTACAATTAGATGTCTCATCGATCAATCAATTCTGACTTGGGTATTATGTTGTAAAGATAATATATTAAGTGAAACTTGAAATATGATTTGTTGAAATCTGATGTTAATTGAACCTTCTCTGTTTTTTTCTTTAAAAAAAAGGGACAACTGGGGATAAAACTGTTAGTGTAGATGAATTCACTGGGTTTAGATCTAGAGAGAGAGAGCTAGACAGAGAACAAAAATGAACAAAGTGGAAACTGAATGGTTTTTTCTTTTCACTCTTGCTAAAGTTGCAAATCTCTCTTTCTCTATATATTTCGAAAGAGAGCACACAACCTGCTCTTACATAACTGTTGGCCTTAACTTGGGACCACACATACACTACATTTCATCTTAGTCACTCATCTATCTAATTACATGGATCAACCAACACATGGCACTCATGGCCTTTTACAAAATAGAACTTTACACTTTGCATCATTTTGCACAAGTGGATACACCAATTTAAGACATCTTATTCTAAACTTTTCAGCTCAACACTTATAATTCAACACTCCCCTTTAAGTTTTGAGCTGATTTCACACCAAGCATATCCCTGAGATAGTTGAACCGATCCTTTGTTAAAGCCTTAGTGAATATGTCTGCCACCTGCTCATTTGTTGGACAGTACACTAAATCAATTATCCCTTCCTGGAGTGCATTCTCGATGAAATGATACCTTCTGTCAATGTGCTTGGTTTTCTGATGAAAAACTGGATTTTTAGTGATTGCAATTGCAGTTGTATTGTCACAGTGCACTGGAGTTGCTTCAGTTTGCATCTCACCAAAGTCTTCAAGTACAAATCTAAGCCAAATGGCTTGAGCAGTTGATTCAGAGGCACTGACGTACTCTGCTTCTGCAGTAGAGAGTGCTACACAATTCTGCTTCACAGAGGCCCACGAGAACACTCCACTGCCAAAAGAAAATGCATAACCAGAAGTGTTTTTGCTATCATCAACAGATCCTCCCCAATCACTATCACAGAATCCGATTAGCATTGCATTCTTTCCTTTTACATACTCCAAACCATAATCTAATGTTCCCTTGATGTATCTAAGCATTCTTTTGGCTGTTCCAAAATGTTTGTTTGTAGGGCAGTGCATGAATCGAGCTAAAAGGCTTGCAGCATACATTATATCTGGTCGAGTAGCTGTGAGATACAACAAACTTCCCACAATTCTTCGATACTGTTCCTCACTTGCTGAACCACTACCATCATCTTTGCATAGCTTCTCTGATGAAACAAGAGGTGTGAACACAGATTTACATTCATTCAAACCAAACTTATCTAACAAGGAAGCAGTATACTTTCTTTGATGGATAAATATGCTTGTGTGAGTTTGAATAACTCCTATACCAAGAAAATGGTGAAGAAGTCCCAAATCTTTCATCTCATATTTTATCATCATGTCTTCCTTGAACTTCTTCAACATCTCATTGCTATTTCCAGTATACACTATGTCATCCACATAGATTGAAACAATTAGAATTTCTCCTCCCCTTGCTTTGATGTAAAGAGTAGCTTCACTTTGACTTTTCACAAACCCACAGTGAGCAAAGTAGGTATCAATTTCACTATACCAGGCCCTTGGTGCCTGTTTTAGACCATACAAAGCTTTATGAAGTTTGTACACCTTGTCTTCACTCCCCTTGATCATAAACCCATCTGGTTGTTCTACATAAACCTCTTCTTCGAGTACTCCATTCAGAAAAGCAAATTTCACATCTAGTTGGTATAATTTCCAACTTTTCTGAGCTGCCAAGGCAATTAGAGTTCGAATTGTATCAAGTCTAGCTACAGGTGCAAACGTTTTATTATAATCAACACCTGGTTTCTGAGCATATCCCTTGGCTACCAACCTTGCCTTATGCTTCTGCACTGTCCCATCAAGATTAAGCTTGGTCTTGAACACCCACTTAACCCCAATTATAGGTTTATCACTTGGTATGTTCACTAGATCCTATGTTGCATTCTTCTCGATCAATGACAATTCATCTTTCATAGCCTTCATCCATGATTCATCTTTAGCTGCCTCTTCAAACTTCTCAGGTTCCATAATGCAAAGATTGCATTATGCTAGAACATCATCTAGATTCCTCCATCTCAATGGAGTGTGATCAAAGGCTTGAGTCTTTCTCATGCTGTTGTTCACATCACTTACAGATTCATGAGAAGATACCAGACTTGGTGACAAAGCATAGTCATTACCTTCTGGAGTTGTCCCTGATGAAATACATTTAGGCATCTCAGATAACTCATTATGATTCAACACAGTTACATAATTCTCAGAAGCTTTCTTCCATTCCCAGGCTGCATTTTCATCAAACACTACATCCCTTGAGAGTATAAGCTTTTTACTAAGGGGATCATACACTATGTACCCCTTTTCACAAGTTGCATAACCTACAAATATGCCCTTGACACTCTTTGCATCTAGTTTCTGCCTCAACTCACTTGGTGTGTGTACATAACACAAACAACCAAAGATTCTAAGATGTGCAATTCCAGGTTTTCGACCACTGAATGCTTTAAATGGAGTTACTTCTCCAAGAGCTCTTGTAGGACACCTATTCAGTATGTAGACAACTGTGAGTACAGATTCTGCCCATAAATAGTAAGGTAGTCCTTTGTCATGAAGCATAGCTTTTGCCATTTCAACTACAACTCTGTTCTTCCTTTCTACCACTCCATTCTGTTGTGGAGTATAAGCCATAGAAAACTGTCTTTGAATCCCTGCATCTTCACACATTTTGTTGAATTCACAAGATGTGAATTCACCTTCTCTGTCACTTCTCAGACATTTTACTTTAAAACCACTTTGAAACTCCACCATGGATTTGAATTTTCTAAAACAGATCAATGCATCTGACTTGTATTTCAGAAAATAAACCCACATCATTCTTGTACTGTCATCTACAAGAAGCATAAAATATTTGTTGCCCGCAAGAGAGTCATTTTGCATAGGACCACAAAGATCTACATGCACCAGCTCTAGAGGTTTGCTTGCTCTCCATGCCTGATTCTTTGGAAACCACTCTCTATGCTGTTTCCCAAACTGACAACCTTCACAAACTTCATCCACTTATTCTAAAACTGGAAGACCATGCACCATTTCTTTGTTCTTAAGCTGTTGAAGACCTCTAAAATGCAGATGGCCTAGTCTCTTGTGCCATATCCAAGTAGACTTTGAAATACTTGCTCTTAGTACAACCTGATCATTTGGTATCAGTGTCAAAGGATAACACCTGTTCTTTTTCATTTCAACTTTGAGTACCAGACAATCCAATGAAGGACCATCAAAGATACTACACATTTTTTCCCCTAAATACCAGGTAGTAACCGTGTTCATCCATCTGACCCATACTTAACAAGTTTTCCTTCAAACCAGGTAAGTACATTACTTCTTTGACATATTTTCTGCCTTTGCTTGTGTCTATCACAAGTGTACCAAAACCTGCCACATTCATGAGTTCTCCTGTGGGCATTTGAACTTTGCCAACCACATTTGTCTTCATGTCTATCAACAACTTTGAATCCCCTGTCATATGGTTGCTACAACCACTGTCAACATACCATTCTCCATTCACTTTTGATTCAATGATTGGGCTATTTGCATAAAACAGATTCCCTGTCACCTCTACTTGATTAGCATTGTTTGCCTTTTGCACTGATTTGCCTACTGTGCACTCTCTAGCCCAGTGTCCAAACTTTTCACAGTTATAACATTTAGGTTTCCCTTTATACCTACATTCTTCAAAGTGAAACTTAGGGCATACCCTGCACTGTGGTTTTGTAACTGTCTGACCCATTGACTGTGCATTATGTGCAGAATTAGCAGGAAATTTCTGCTGAAACTTGGGTTTTGAACCCCATTTCTTGCCCTTATTATTCCAATTCTTCTGGAACTGAGATGAACCAGATTGACCTTCGCCCCTATTTTGCTCCTTTGGACTCACTGAGAAAGATGAGAATGCTTTCCCAGTAGTATCAACAGTATGCAAATCAAACCGTTGTTCTTGACTCTTTAAGATTGCAACTACTTCCTGCAATTCTACAGTCTCTAGACACTTTGTATTTTCTATAACCAAACAGATAGAATCATAAGGTTTACTAAGACTAATCAGAACCTTCTCCACAAGTCTCTCATTCGACAGAGATTCACCAAATGTTCTCATCTGATTAATTAGTTCATTCAACCGTGTAAGATAGCTAGATAAAGACTCATCATCTCGCATCCTAGCATATTTAAATTCTCTTCTAAGATTCTGCAATTTCACATATCGTACCTGATCACCACCATGATATTCTCCGTTGATAGGAGCATATTCATGCGACTTAAATGGCTTGTTCTCGTGCATTTACGTTATGTTTCTTTAGTTATTTTAGTACTTTAAGCTATTTTCGTGTGTTTGTAGGTCCAAAGGGCTAAAGGAGCAAAAAGATGCATTTTGGAGACTTTTGGAGCACTTTTGGGCTAAGCATGGATAGCTTATGCTTGGAGCCAAAGTGTTGGACGAAATTGAAGACCTAATTGAAGACCAAAGTGTTGGAACCTTGTTCCCTTTAGTTTTAGGACATTTAAACCTTTCCTAATCCCATTCATCAACACATGCATCCACATGCTTTCACCCTTTAAACCATTAAATCCACATGCTTTCCTATTCAATTAAATCAGCCACATGCATTCATCATCATAACCTAGCTGTCATTCCACTTCATTGCACATGCATCTTCAAATAAATCAGCCATTCCACATGCATATTCAACCTAGCTGTCATTGCACATGCATTCACTCTTTAATTCACATGCATTTACTCTTTAATTCACATGCAAAACATCCCATTCCATCTCCCATTTCAGATTGCATTCCATAATCATTCACTCACCTTTAATCCACATGCATCTTCCATAAATCAAATCAGCCACATCCACCACCACATTCACTCACCACAAACATTCCACATGCATTCATCAACATATCTAGTTGTCACTCACATGCATTTCCTTCATCATTTCCAACCCACATGTCCCTTTAATCATTCAAACATACACCCATTCACCACCAGAAATCATCCTTGCCATGAGTTCCCATCAGATTTCCATCATATTCACATGCATTCCATCCTTTAAAACATTGCACATGCACTCCCTTTAATTAATTAAGCCACATGCACTCCCATCCATTTCATCATTGCAGCCAACACATGCTTTCACATGCATTTTCAGATTGTCCCCTTGCACATGCAGCCACTTATTCAAAGCACATGCATTTCCACCCTTTAATCACATGCATCTCCCATCACCATTCCAGATTTCCACCACCCTCCTAGCTGTAATGTTCCCCCCATTTCACCTATAAATAACCCTTCATTGCAGCCACAAAGAGGGGGGATCCATTCACCACAGAAATAAGGCCTTTGTGCCAGAAATTCACCCATTCCAAACACTCTTCCATAAACTCATCCATTGCAGAAATGTAGACCATCAAACTCCCTTGTGCCGTGCTCTCCCTTACAATCCAAACACCATCCTTCCATTTCCACCACTCCTCTTCCATATCTCCACCACTCCCCAAACCATTCACACCATCAAACTCACCTTAGACCTTGTGCCACAACGAAGAGGAAGAGAAGAGTGCCTAAACGTTCATACAATTCAAGTTTGAGTTGTTGGAATGTTTAGGTGTTTCTTTGATTTCAATGTTTAATTTCAATGCTCTTTGTTTTGTACGAATGAGGAATGGATGATAAGAGGGCTTAAACGTTCATACAATTCAAGTTTGAGTTGTTGGAATGTTTAGGTGTTTCTTTGATTCTCTTTGTTTTGTACCATGAGGAACTAAACCCCCCTTGGTTAGGGGGTGATTCGAATATATGTTTATGCTTGCATTTTGATTTGAATACTTCTAATTGCGTTTCATAAGTTGTGGATTCAATTCGTTTAACTGTTTGATTGATAACTTATTTATGTATGTTCATTGAGAGTGCACACTTAATTTTCATGCATGAATATGACGCTAGAATATAAGTGAGTTTCACCTAATCGTTATGAACTTATATTCACAAGTAGTGGAGGTTGCTTATAAACAATCGCATTAAATGAATTCTTGGCATAAGTTTCATGCAATCCATAGTAACGAATGCCTCGTCAACACTTATAATTTTCATAGAGCGTAATGATTCTTGCTTGTACCTCTTCTATGCATTCATGTTGAGGACTTGTGGGGAATGTTTTGAATTGTCGCATGCATCATCCAATTCAATAACGTTAGGAAGATTTGAAGGTTAATTAGTGCATCACGGTTAACTTGGGGTGTTGAGTATCATAGTTTATTGAAATGCAATTGGAAATCATTTTATTATGCAAGTATAACATGTATGGAGATGAACCCCTTAGCCATTCTATCATCCATTCATTCCATTCCATCAAATTCGTTTTACAATCTGTTTAGTTTATTAACTTGTTTTGTTATTTCAATTTTCGTATAAATCTAAATCCCCCTTTACTTTAATGTCCAATTTAGTTAGAAATCAATTTAGTTTGTGCTTTTAAGTGTTTTGATTCATTTTATTTCCCAATTTCGTCCAGATTCACCAAAGTGCTCAAAACTGCCCAGAAAGTGATTTTAAGGCAGTTTTGAGTGTTTTGGGTGACGTTTGAGTCTTTTGGTTTGTTTTAATGTTTTAAGTGTTTAGTTTTACATTCTTTGAGTTAGTTTAGTGTTTTATATTGTGTTTTTACGTTCTTGAGTCAAGTTATTACTTAATTTCGTCCAAATTTGTGTTTATGCTCAAATCTGCCCAGAAAGTGGTTTTTAGGCAGATTTGAGTGTGTTTGTGTTGTTTTGAGTCGTTTGGTTTGTCTTAGTGTTTTAAAGTTTAGCTTTGCATTCTTTGAGTCTAGTATAGTGTTTCATATTGTTATTTTACGTTTTTGAGTCAAATCCAAGTGGTTAACAATCCCTCCTAATCCCCGGTCTAGAACGATCCCTACTTATACATATACTACAATTTGACGAAAAGAGGGTTTAATTTGTGTGCGTATAATTCTCTCATCATCCGTACAACAAATCCTATGTCATCTTAGCTGACTCGACATTGGCAATTCGTGGGAAGATTTGATCCGAGACTGCATTCTGAATGATTCCCAAAGCCTTTGCATCTTTCATCAAAACAGCTACCATTTCTTCATCATCCTCCGATGTTTCTCCAGCTTCCTTCTTCTTCGGATTAAAGGTTGTAATCCCCTTCTCTACCAGATTCCATAACCCAAGAGATTTGAATATTGTTGCCATTTTAATTCTCCAGAACTCGTAGTTCTCACTGGAGAAAATTGGAGTCCTCACTTCCGAGCCTCCAGATCCAGACATGTTCTTGATCTGAATCGACAAACTTTATGGAGCTTCAAGAGAGCTTCGATTGAGCTCGATAACTTCACAGATTTACGCCCAGATTGTTAAATCCAACCTGGGTTTAGATCTAGAGAGAGAGAGCTAGATAGAGAACAAAAATGAACAAAGTGGAAACTGAATGGTTTTTTCTTTTCACTCTTGCTAAAGTTGCAGAGAGGATTTCTTTCTCTATATATTTCGAAAGAGAGCACACAACCTGCTCTTACATAACTGTTGGCCTTAACTAGGGACCACACATACACTACATTTCATCTTAGTCACTCATCTATCTAATTACATGGATCAACCAACACATGGCACTCATGGCCTTTTACAAAATAGAACTTTACACTTTGCATCATTTTGCACAATTGGATACACCAATTTAAGACATCTTATTCTAAACTTTTCAGCTCAACACTTATAATTCAACAAAAACTATGGTTGCCAATATTCGTGTGTGAATCCATGAAACTTGTTGCAATATATTCATGTCATATAGATCTAATTTACAAAGAATGGAATTTTGAGTGGAGCCTTCACTTAAGTCGTTAAAACCTGTGTCTAGCTGCATGCGTTTTAACTGAGAGAGAGAGAGAGAGAGAGAGAGAGAGAGAGAGAGAGAGAGAGAGAGTTCTTAGTGGATGTTTATTTGCACAATGATTGCACTCGTGGCTCCTTTTGGCCAAAGTGGTGAGCTCGAGATAGAGATCTAAAATACCAAAACGAATAACGAAGCTTGAAACACCAAAGCTAGTTAGATGAGATTTGAATAATTTATCAAAGGATAGGGATAAAGAGAGAATGTGTGTGTGTAGAGAACAGAGCAAAAGTAAGATTAAGCCAATACACTAAACAAACATTGCCTCCTAATAAAGCAATGTGGGTGTGTGCCGTCGGCTCTTCTTCCCTTCCCTTTCCTCACATGTATTCCTTTCAAGCTCAAGAAAATTCCCCATCATTGTATAATATATTCTGTACTTCACGTATTTTTATAATCCACAAAACCCTACTACTTTACTAAAACTAATCATGCTATGCAGTCATGAAATCCCATTTAGTTGGCAAGTTCCATCATCCATGCCAAAAGTTAAAAGTAAATTAATCAACTAATTAATATGGTGGCTGTCGAGTTTGAAGTTTGAACGTATACATGAACAAAAAGAAAATGGTGGGCAAGGATGTACACACCAGACTAACATAAAAAAAAAAAATGTGACCAAAATTATCCATTTCTTTTCTTATCTTGATCTTCTGCTTGCATTATTTTTTATTTTTTATTTTTTTTAGTACATCGATATTTTTACACTAAGGGGAGGGGGAGTTCGGCTAAGCCACACAATGGGCAGCCTAATTTGATATCGAATTCGTCATCCATAAGATTCAAACCTAAGACCTCTGCTTCCATTAAGTTAGAGACGAGGGTTTAACTTTTTTTTGGTATTTTTTTTTTTTTGCGGCAGGGCAGGGGGGGAAGACACAAAGACGTACGTAAGAGAAGGTTACATTAATTTTGAGATTAACAGTACTAAGGTGTACTTGTATTCCTCTTCACTTGTAAGTGAGAGGTTTTTAGGTTCGATTTTCATCAAAGGCGAATTTGAACCGCATTATTGCTAGCCTATTGTGAGGCTTAGCTTACTCCCCACCCCCTTAGTGAAGATAATATCGTTTGTCGAAAAAAAAAATTAAGATTAAGGGATAATATTTTTCAAGGGTTCCTTTTTTTTTTTTTTTTTTTTTTTTTTTTCCCTTTTCGAAGAAAAGACTCAATACAAGTTACAACTAGCAAGTTCAATAAAAATTGGGGATAGCCAAAAGCCCATTCAGCATAAATATAAAAAATAAAAATGAAAAACCCTAATCTTTATCCTACAAACACATAAAGGAGTTGTAGCCGCCACCGCTACCACCTCGCCAGCAGCCACAAGGGTAGCAGCACTAAGAAAACTAACTCCACTTTGAATTCAACGGAAGGATCGCAGCACAAAAATTATGAACCCGCAATAAGGAAGAACGCCCAACCAAATTTTGGCACTAAAATCACCATACTAGAAGAGAGCCAACGGGTCTAAGCCACCATCACATGCCCCTGCACGTACAACCAAAAACAAAACAAAAAATGGGACGGGGATGAGGCTACGGGGCCATCTAAAACACCCTCGCTTTGAGCAAAGTCGCAGTACGCTTAGCTCGATTTTTCAGCATACAACGTCGAAAATAAGACAAAGAAGGCCGAGAAAACAAAGTTAAGCTACTAGAAAGGAGGAGAAGCGTATCAAAAAGCAAGAAAAACCGAAAAAAAAGGGTTGGCGACAAGATGAAGTCTGTGCGAGAGAGAAGGCATGAGCGGCTAGGATTTCTTCCGAGATAGAGGTCTAGGGTCAAGATGCAACAACTATGCAAAAATTATAGGAGAAATTAGGTTCACATCTCTCTTATTTCAACTCCATTGATTGAAATCTTATACCTTTTTAATTTTTTATCAAGGTCCCTTGGTTTTAATAAACGTCATTAATTATTTCAATATTAAAATTAATAGTTTACATGTCAAGATAATTAAATTTTATTTTTAAATATATTCATTTAGTGTTAGAAATGTTATATTTGATATATTTATATTTATGGCTAAATTGTGTATCATATATTTTTATTTTTAGTTTGTACCCATTTTAATTTGCAACCCCCTTTTTTTTTAAATTGTACCAATTTTATTTTCAGTTTTAGTTTGTACCCATATATTAATTTCTGGTTCTATCCATATTTTTCAAACTTTTATTTGTACTCATATTTTTTTAACCTTTTATTTGTACCCATAATTTATTAATAATGTACCCATTTTTCTTTAAAAATGTACCACTTTGTTATATGTAAAATGTACTGATTTGTTTTTTGTAAGACCCATTTATGTAAAATGTACTCATTTTTTAATGTAAGACGTATTTATTTTTTTAATCCAAAATACCCATTGTTTTTCTATGTAAAATGTACCTTTTATATAAAATGTACCCATTTTTTTTAATATAAAACATATCATCATTTTTGTATAAAATGTACTAACTTTTTGTATGTAAAATGTACCGTATAAAAATTACCAATTTTTTGTATGTAAAATTTCATTAATATAAGTAATTCCAACTCATGGGTTTTATTTAAGTATAATTTTTTTAATATTTTCATTCCCACAAATCATGAATTTTATTTAAAATCTCATTAATATAAATAAATACAAATATCAAATTTTAATTTAAAAAATTATAACAACCTACATAGAAAAGTGCATTATTACATTAATTTCAAGGACTTCAATTAAAAACTGAAAATCAACAAGGTTTTAGTTAAAGAACATTGATAAATAGGAACCACATCTAAAGTCACCAAAAATTATATTTAATTTGGATTTTTTTTGGAGAAATTTGAAAAAATAAATAAACTTTAGATCCTATATAGAATTAAAGCCATCATTTTAATTTTATGGTAAACTTAACCAAAACTTAATGTAAATGTACTAACATACCCTTAATATTAGGGTTTCTCACAATAACCAAAACACAACCTTTAAACTACCTCAAAATGATGAATTAATCTCCATCACTTTTTTGTTTTCATTATTCTCTGTAACTTTTGAACTACTTTTTGCAACCTTCTGGATTTTTCCAAAAGGATACAATAGTCGTATTCCTTTGGCTGCACTTCCATTGTTCAATCACATATCAATTTCAGAATTTTATTAGAAGTACCAAGATGCTTAACAATTTAATCTCGAAGGCTTTGTTTTTATTTTTTGTTTTTGTTTTTAATTCGTGCTTTTATTCTAGTTTAAAGGTTGCAGACATTCAAAGGTGTAGTTACAGGTTGTAGACATTTGAAAGTAGTTTAAAGGTTACATACAATAATGAAAACAAAAATTAATATAGACTAATTGTAACATCCCACATCGTCCAAGGGAGTGGATCCTGTAAGCCTTATATGTATATTCCTATCTCTACCTAGCACGAGTTATTTTGGAAGCTCACTGGTTCTGTAGGAACTCCGAAGTTAAGCAAGTTTGGGCTGGAGAAATCCCAGGATGGGTGACCCACTGAGAAGTTACTCGTGAGTTCCCAGAAACAAAACCGTGAGGGCGTGGTCGGGGCCCAAAGCGAACATTATCGTGCTACGATGGAGTCGAGTCCGGGATGTGATGGGGCCTGGGCCGAGATGTGACACTAATTCTCAAATTGGCGCCAATTTGCCAAATGTAATGTGGGAATTCAGAAAACTCTCTCCATCTATATTCATATTTGTAGTATTATAGGTTGTGTTTTGGTGGTTGTGAGAAATCCTGATAATAAAGGTACATTACTATATTTACATTAAGTTTTGGTTATAATTATCATAAAATTAAAGTGGTGACTATAATTCTATATGAAATCCAAAATTTAGTTATTTTTTTAAATTTCCCTTTTTTTTTACGGGTTAGTTGAAACACTTTTATGGAAGAAAAAAAAGTCGAACTCTTTGTTATAAATTTGAGGATCCACTGTAGGGTATATTGAGAGTCACTGAGATTGATAACTTCATTTCGGCCAAACAATAGGAAAATGATCCATTGAAACTAGCTGAAGTGATAAGGTTTGATCAATGCTCATCACATAAAATTATAAGGGCTTTTAGCAGCAATAATTCCTTTTTGGACAATGGTTGCACTTTTAATCCCGCTTTTAAACAATTGTTCTGTTGATCAAATTTTCCTGTTAAAAGTCCATATTGCCCTTTATTCATCGTTTTGTTGGTCAACATGTCCTTCATTAATAAAAAAACTACCAAAAAAGCAGCAACACTCTAACGACACCCAACGTCACTCTCAAATCAATTTTTAGATCCATTCTTATATCCATTCCCTTGGTTGCTCCGCCTTAACTAATCAAATTTGGAGAGGTAAATAAAAACATCTGAGACATCGTGGAAGTAGCTAGTAAGGCCATCTCCAACCGAATGAAGGCCAGATGGCTCGTTTTAGCCCTATAGCCCTCCAAGAATTTAATATTTTAATGAATAGTTTTAGACCATATTTCTTACCATCTCCAATCGAGGGGCCAAAGAGCCATAGGCCAAAATAGCCCTGTGACAAAAAACCATCTCCAACCAAGGGGGCCAAAGGGTCAAGGGGCCATAGGCTAAATATAATTTATTATTTTAATTGAATTAATATGGTTACTTAAATTAAACTACCTCAATAATTTTTCGGATAGGATTTCGAGTGACACGTGTCGATAAGTGAGTAACTTTGCAGATTTCTTGTCGATATGGAATCTCAATAATTTTACGTCTGGGATTTCGAGTGACACGTGTTGATAAGTGAGTAACTTAGCAGATTTTTTGTCAATAAGGAAGGTTACTATTGCACTCTGAATGCTAGCCTATGCCTCCTTTGCTGATGCGATGGATGATACATATGGTATGTCTAAGTCTACATGCCTTGATACTCTTGTTGAATTCAATGACACAATTGTTCACCTTTACAAAGAGGAGTACCTCTGTGAACCAAATCAAGAAGATTTGGATCGGCTCATTTGCAAAGCTAAAGACCGTGGCTTTTCGAGCATGATAGGGTCATTAGATTGCATGCATTGGCAGTGGAAGAACTGTCCCACCGGATGGCAAGGAGGCTTTAGCAAAAGGTCGAGAAAGTCAACTATTGTGTTAAAGGCAGTTGCCTCATTTGACACATGGATCTGACATGCTTTATTTGGAGTTCCTGGATCCCAAAATGTTGGGTGTTCACCCCTCTTCAATAACCTAACGGAGAGTAAATCACCTCAACTTGACTATTACATCAACGGTCGTCAATACAATATGGGGTATTACTTGGTAGATGGCATCTACCCAAAGTGGGCGACACTTATCCAAGCAATTCCAAACCCTGTGGATGACGCCCAAGGATTGTTTACCTTACACCAAGAGGCACACCGGAAAGATGTTAAGAGAGCTTTCGATATCTTACAAACACGGTGGAAGATCATCAAGGAACCGGCAAGAGGGTGAAGTCGAAGTAAATTGAACTCCATCATGATATCGTGCATCATATTACACAACATGATTGTGAAGGATGAGCACGATGGCTATATTAATGGAGAATCTGATGACGACCAAGATGATCCAAATAGGTCAAGGAGGGCTCATACAAAAATATATGACGAGCCTAATTTACCTTTCGATCCAAAAACTGGTAATATCTCGTTAAACGAGTACATAAGGCACAATAGGATGATACGTTCGCGTGCCATAAACAAGTATCTACAACAGGATCTTGTTACACATCTTTGGCCCAAAAGAAGCATGGAGTAGGCATTTAAGTTTTATGTTGTTAAATGTTTTTTTTAATGTTGTTTAATATTGTTAATGTTACTTAATGTTATTTAATGTTGTTTAATGGCTTAGATAGTTATAGGAAAAAATTAAAATTTTTAATTTTTAATTTTTTTTTTAATTTTGTAAGGAAAAAAAATCAAATTCAACGACTAGTTGGCGTCAGCATGACGTTAGCTAGTAGCCGTTAGGCTTCAAGTTTCTGGACCGTCCCGGGCTGGCTGGCTAATTGGTTTGGGCCAACCGGTTAGCTCGATGCTACAATTATGACCCGGTGGGGCCCACGAGCCATTTGGCCTAGCCTTCGGTTAGAGACGATTTTCGTGTCATTTCGGGCTATTTTCGACCTTCCGGTCGGATTGGTTGGAGATGGCCTAAGCTTCTAATTGCTCCACCCCTCAGGTCCCTTCTTCTTCTTCTTCTTCTTCTTCTCTCTCTCTCTCTCTCTCTCTCTCTCTCTCTCTCTCTCTCTGTCTCTCTCTCTCTCTCTCTCATCTTGCTTTAGCTTAATTATTCAACTTTTCCAATTTGAAAGTTGGTTGTGGTGTTGTGGAATGGAGAAGGGTTCGAATGAATTATTGTGGTTATGGTGGTTTGAATTCTAAAAATGGGGGTGTATCGTTGAAGTATCGTTGAAGTATCGTTGGGGCGTCATCAAATTCTTATTGTGGTTGTGCTGGTTTAAAATCCTAAAAAGGGGGCATTGTTGGAATGTCGTTGAGGCATCATCGGATTATTGTTATGTTTGTGTTGGTTCAAAATCATAAAAGGGAAGTATAGTTCAAGTGTCGTTGTGGCGTCATCAGATTGTTGTTGTTGTTGTGGTGGTTCAAAACCGTAATAATTTTGGTTGAAATGTAAGTCATTTTTCGTTAAATGGGGTTCTTTGAAATGAGTTTTTGGTTGTTTATAAAATCATTGGATTGTAGTTGTGGAGTTGTGGTGTTGTTATCTAAGTGGTGGTTTAACATTGAAAGGGGAGTGTCGTTGGGTTTCCTTAGGGCGTTACTGCGTTTTTGCCCCCTTTCTGATTAATGAAGGGCAGTATGAATTTTTCACAAACAAATTTGATCAAAAGAGCAACTTTTTACAAAAATAATTATTGCTGCTAAAGGCCAAACTATTAATATATAAATTTTGAGCTTCCAAAGTCTATCACATGCAATTGCACCACAAGTTGGTGGTGCATGCCTTGGTGGAACACCTATCTTGATCTATGAGGAGGTACAATATATAGAGTAGGGGTATAATGATAAGGTTTGAGATTCCGTTCATGTCACGGCCGGCATAAGGGGATTGCTACGTGAGAAATATGATAGTAGATGAAGATTCCATTCAGGTCATGGAATGGCCCAGTTTGGTGACCCAAAACCAGTTCAATGTTACATTGGCATGCCCTAATCTGGAAAAAAGTTATCTCTGTACCGCAATAATATTTCCACCACCATCATTATGTACGTATTGAAACCATACTCTTGGACTTGGTGGATGTAGACTTCAGTTTCCACCACCGTCCACTCCAATTGAATCGATCACTTAAGACACATCACATCTCATGGCATGCATGTATCTCATTAAATAATTAGTTATTAATCAAAATAACTTATGTTCTTAATCGTAACGCCATAGTTTTTAACTCTAGGAGTAAAATATTCATCCTTATATACAGAGTAAAATTTCATTCTTATGATTTTTGAATTGAATAAAAAAGACTAAGGTTGAAGTGTTTAATCAAAATTATCACAACGTGAGAGCTTCTAAGTCTTCACATCCACTGCGCGATTCGATTATTACCCTAAATGAAGAAAAAAGATATAGATACTATAAAATCAGAAAAATTCACTTAATCAATGTTGTTTAACCATTAGAGGAAATAATCAAATGATTATGTTGATACATTGACTAATTAATTGCAGGATGTATTGAACTCATAATTCATTAGATACTTTTTCTGAATGTCAACTAATTAAGTTATGAAATTGTAGGTACTAGTTAGCATATATTTTCATCCCTAAATAATACAAGTGGAAACTAACAACCTAGTTAATTTTTCAGATTTTGGAAGCAAAAGATCAATTTGTTTTGTAGCACATAAGTGAAATTAATAACAACAACGAACTTTAGAGTAGATATATATGTGATGATTTAAAGATTTCTGCTTGTCGTCTGTTTGATATATACCACTTTAATTAATTTTGTCCTACAAACTTGCATACAAGCATAAAACTATATATTGGAATTATACTCATCGATAAGGAACATTGCGCACTTAAATTATGAGCATATATTCCTTGATTTGATATTTTGACATCTTGATTTACATGCATATGCAACTGGTGTAACCCAAGTGGTGTCTTAGTGGATCCACAATAGACTAGACAATCGACCAAATTAGACTTTTCCTTGTTTTCTTTTTCCCTTTTTATTTACCGCTAATCATGGTAATTTGAAGAAAAAAATGATGTTAACACCTCGATGCTACACCACCATCCATCCTGCGTGCTTGGAAAGGATGGAGAGGATCCTCTCCGGATCCTCTAGATCCTCCTTCTTCTTTCTTTTCTGCAGGTTTGCTTCTGCTGCTGCTGCTTCTTCAATTCTTATCCTTCAATAATCCTTCTCCTACACTCCCGAGTCTTTTTCTTCACTTTCGTTTTTTTATTATGTTTATAGGAAACTTCTACATGGTCAGTTTTATATAGAATCGCGATCGTCGACGATTATTACGATGTTGTCGGAAACTAACTCCGGAGAAGTCACGACGCTGACTTCGAAAAGCACGACGCAGATTCCGGGGAAGCCACGATGCCAACGCGGCCTTTAAAGAAGAAGGATCCGGAGAGTTTGGGTCCGGAGAGGATCCTCTCCCGGAAGGGATGGTTGGAAATTTTTATTAATTTGTCCATGCTTCCATCATTCCTCTCTATCTTGTTTTCAACCTTGCATGAGAAAATTTTTAATGTGATTGGAACACGAAACGAAATATTACATGTCATTATACAATAAGAAAGTTTTGTTTTTCAAGTGTCCCTCCAATTATATAATGACATGCGATATTCCGTTCTGTATTCCGGGCACACTGAAAAATTTCTCACCTTGCATGGGTCACCCAAACCCTAATTATATAGCACCTATTAAAACCTTAGATTACTTAGCCCCCTTCTCGATCATGGCATTGAATAATAACATGTGATGTTTCGTTCTGTATTCCAGACATATTGAAAAGTCTCTCACCTTGCCTAGATCACCCAAACCCTAATTATATAGCTCCTATTAAAACCTTAGATTGCTTGGCCCCCCTTCTGGATCATGGCATTGTAAAGCCAAGTAATACAACTCACAACTGCAAAAACAAACGCACAACTTTACATATAAAATTCCTCGCCTGCACTATTGCTCATGATTCAAATCCTTATAACAGTGCGTAAATCTTTCTTAAAATAGAGTTTTAACAAAACACTTCATGTACTGTTCACTTTTAACGAAAAATCACATTTTTACTTTTTCTTTGCACTATTCACTACACCTTTATTTGTACTTTTTTATAAAAAAGAGTTTTAACAAAACATTATCAGAACTGTTCACTTTTAACAAAAAACCACATTTTTACCTATCCTTAATACTATTCCCTATACCTTTATTTGTCATTTTTCTTTAAAAAACAATAGTTTTTTTTTGACGTTTCGTTAGTTTTCCTTTCTTAAAAAGATATGGGTCCTAGTTAATTATGTTTATGTACTGGTATTATCATGATTAAAATTGTCATCACAAATAAACCTCCATTTAATTTTCTCTTATACAAATGGCTAAGTAATCTTTAATCAAAGAATGACATCATTTCCGAACATCAAAGACGTATAAATCTTCACAGTAATTGTCTTTGTGCAAGTTCATCCGTTTGAAAGGAGGAAGGGCAAGGGCAAAGGTAAAAGCGATTACTGGTCACAAATATATTTTTTATTTTTTCTAATTATGTTTCTTGGCTTTATTTTCCACATATCATTATTTCTCAAATAAAGTTTAATTCCCAAAAATATTTGGGACGTAAAGAACAAATATAGGAGATTGTAGTAAAAATAAATATTGAGTGTCGTGTGAAGAATGAAGACTATGGTTGGATATTTTTTTGGTATTTTTTGGAATTTTTTAATTTTTTGATTTTTTTACCATTGGAATACTCTTG
This sequence comes from Pyrus communis, assembly GCF_041283825.1. Classification (NCBI taxonomy): domain Eukaryota; kingdom Viridiplantae; phylum Streptophyta; class Magnoliopsida; order Rosales; family Rosaceae; genus Pyrus; species Pyrus communis. The sequence continues at coordinate 12,256,830 of NC_142573.1, forward strand.
GCCGTTGATTGTCAAAATTCTAACTATTCGAAAGTTAGGATTGTGCCACGTTGCAGCTGATCAGAAAGGGCAAATCTTTTTTCCTTCAAAAACCAACAGTCCAGATGAAAGGATCGTTAGAAATCCAACGGATCCAAATGATCAGGAATGAGCCGTGTGGCTCTTTTGTGCACCACGTGGGGGGCCCACGTTTGTCTGCCACCTTTCTCCCAATTGCCCTCTCGTTTTTTCACCGGTGGAGCAAGTTTTTATGGGCAAGAGGGCAGTTTCATCCAATTGTAAGGGCAATTGGAAATTGTTGGAGATGCTCTTTAAGTTTGCACCGAATTCTTTTCTAGAGAATCCTAGAGAGTCTGTAATAGTAATTATTCATCGTATATAATGTGATCAATTTTAATTAGATATTATTTATATTTAATTTTAAATTTTGAATTGATTTCTGATCATACGATGAACGATCACGAAATCTCTAGAATCTCAAAAAAAAAAAATCCAACGAGGAACCTTTCAGTTTGGACCACCAGCGATTGCAAATAATCTGTCACGGGCCTACACGCACATTATTTCTTAAGTACAATTTTGAAGTGGATGGAATATTACCTAAAAAGGCTATAAACATTATACAGAATAGAAGAGAACCTAACCTACAAATCTAAAACAATTTAACTATAATTAACTACTAACTAAAGAAGTTGAGCTTTGGATTCACGCCCTCTACTTTAGTTATGAGATTATTATTGTAGGAGTGGAGATTTGAACTTGAACGTTTCTTCTCCTCTACTATAGTTATGAGATTACTATTGCAGGAGTGAAGATTCGAACTTGAACATTTCTCGATATTAAAAAGACAAGTATCATTACTTGCTAGAATTCAAAGGTCGTGAGTATGGTAATATCATAAGATTATAAACAAGTTGAGTCATAATGATGAGGGGAGAATAATTTGATATCGAACTTGTCATCCACGTGATTCGAACCTAAGATCATTTTACTTGTAAATATAAAGAAGTAGCGTTAGACCATAATATTAAGTGATAACGAGCTAAAAAGCGTAACATAGACAAGACAACTGAATTTCCAAATGTTAGGTAAAGTAACAATCACAGGCCATAGCCAATGGATGCATCATAGGAAACTCAAAGCTCTTCTGAAAATTTGGAAGGTGGGGTTCTAGTTGGTGTGTTTCATGTGCAACAGAAGGAATAGATATATAAACAAAAAGGAAAAGGAAGAGGAAGGGCAGTGTTCGGCAATCCCGAGGGAATGAGAACATTTAGTTTGTTATTACATCTTTAACGTAAAGAATGACACAAAGCATAAATAAAGCCACGCTCCTTCCTCTTCTTTCTTCTCATAAAACCCCACACGTCATCTCTCCCTCTTCTATCTCTCGTTAAGAAAAAAAAAAAAAAAAATATATATATATATATATATATATATATATATTAATTAATACAAACGATATTTTACACTAATTTTTACTAAAGAAGCTGAAGGAGGATTTGAAGTCAGAACGTAGCAGTTTAAAGATAACACTACCAACAGAGAGGCAGCGATCCACCAATTGCATTAATTTTTTCTTCTTGTACCTCTTCTTGTAGAGGAAAATAGAAAATAAAAGGGTTTGTGCACAATAATTCCCACATTTTGCACCTCTTAATTTTGAGCATTGATTGATTATTTCTCCGATTTGTTCAATTCAGTTTTTAACTAGCAGTTTTTTTTTTTTGGAAAACTTCATTTGTTCTGGTTTGTACGAGTGTAGAAATCATTTTTCAGAAAAAGAAAAGGCACCATTCTCCTTTTTCCGTTTTGTTTTATTTTACCGTTTAAAGAAAGTTACAACGGGTGGTTTACTTTGGCTTGTACTTCTGGAATCGGTTTTTCAAACTCAAATCTAGAAAACTAGCCACATTGTAAGTTACTTTTAAGAATAGGAAGCACCTTCCAGTTCGAGAAGACCTTCCAGTTCGAGAAGATCTTGTGCAACTGAGACGCAAAGGTGACGGCATATCATACCAAAACAAATGGATGGTGGCACGAGATAGACTTAAGATACTGCCACATTAACGTAATTGTTGCGTGCTCTTCGGGTTGGCACATGAAAAATTGAAAACGGAACACCACATGAAGCCTTTGATTAATTAAATAAGAAAGGATTATGGGTTATATTTCATTTGACAGAAAGAAAAACCCTTCTCTATACCCTCTACTTCCTCACCCCTTACAACCACGGAGTTAGATTCACATTTTTCTTTTTCCCTTTTCTTTTATTCAGAAGTTCGATTGCCAATTCATATGGTTCAGTTGGGGTTGCTGATACGCACCAACTTGTGCCCCAGGAGACGCTGCAGCCACCCCAACACCGACATTAGCGCCCATAGCAGGACCCATATGGTGCGCGTTGGGAATTGCAGTAGGCTGAGGAGGATGGTACAAACCTGGGAACTGCATGTGAGAAGATTGGGCCGCAGCTGCATTGAAGGAGGCATGAGCAGCGTGAGATGGCATGTAAGCACCGTGAGGCGACTGCGCAGGCATGTTGTAGTACGGAGTGGATTGCATGCCCGGGTGCTCCCTTGCGTTCTGAATCCAAATCTCTGATGTCTCGGCCTGCCATGTCAAACGTTAAAACATTATCAACACAACGTGTTATTGTAATTAACAGTGGACAGTAAAAACGAGATATCATCAAAGCCTGTCCGGCTCTCCCATATAGACTTCATGGAAGGCGATTCGTTTTCAACAATTAAAATCATTTTCTTTATCAGCAAATAGCCCACCGGACAGCATTCTAATTTTAGCATTCATTGCAAGTACCTACATAAAATGGTAAACTTTACCTGAGGATTTGGGATGTATAGATTGCCATCTTTGTACTTGATTCGAGATGAATCTTCTAGCCCAGTGGCCCCTCCAACAACACCAGGGGCATTCATTGCATACCCGTTAGGATTTGTAAAATTCCCAAACCCTGTGGGACTTCCAGCAGGGGCAGGCTTAAACTGCTGCACTCCGTACTTGAGGCTGTTTGCATTTAGGTGTGAACCGCCACCAGGCATCAGCAAGTAGCTACTGCCATTAGACAGGTGAGGATACGCAGGGTTGTTGGAATAGCCAGGCACAGCCATTGGTGGAACATAAACTGGTGAGAGAAATTGGCGATATGGCATAAGATTAGCATAATGTGAAACATGAACTTGTGGGTACATCTGCGCCACTGGTGGTGGTTGCTGTTGTACCATGGCAACTGTTGATGCAGCCATGCTGTTGATAGTATGTGAGCTCAAGGCCTGTAACCAGAGGAAATAGCATCTGTTTAAATCCAATTCACTATGGTTTGGTTAAGGTAGAACATGATGTAAAATTAAGAGAGAGAGAGAGAGAGAGAGAGAGAGGGAGGGAGAGAGATGGTGTCTGTCCATCATCAAAACGCTCATTACACCCACAATGTCTAACGCGGAATATTTTTAAAGCAGTTTATGAAAGCAAAAACTGATGACCTGATTGATGTATAAAAGTTCTAAAGATGCCGGTTATGGAGAAGAAAAAGTATTTTTCCCTGCAGTATTGGCTTAAAACTGCCAGGAACATCATTTTTAAATTGTGGAGTTCCTACAAAACGTAGATAGATTGTGCACACAAAACGCTCACAGAGGTATCAAGAAGCAGGTTTAGTTCTTCCAAAGGGACACAAGCATAACACAACATTACCAAGCAGCAGTTCTATGCATCCTATGGCATGCCTAAATATGGATACAGTAACTGGAGCACATCATCATACTGCAAGCACTTAAACTTTACCTCTTGAGGAGGAGGTAGACCCTGTCCACGATTTTCCTCCATATTTGGTCTGAAATAAGGCATGTCATAACCAGTCTGAGGATCAAATGCCTGCTTCCAAACAGAAAATGTCAGAATGAACAAACACGAATAATATGTCACAATATGCAAATACTTCTTCCAAATGAAGGCCTTTTACCAGTAGATCAAAAACTAAAGGTCCAGAAAACACCATTAATCACATCCATCAACTATCAGAAACAATGGTTGGACAATGAAATTGCAAAGCTGACCCTAATCTTATACCTATACAAACAACAAAGGAGACACTAGTCTGACCAGTGTACTCACCGAAAAACCTTGTAACTCTGGTGGATCTTGCTGCTGTGAGTCAGAAGGTGCATAGGATGAACAGTTGTCTTGAACCAAACCAATATCTGCATAATTGCCCAAATTCTGAGGACTCGAAGTCTCTTTATTCTCAGGCAACTGATGTTCAGCAACTGCACCTGATGCAGGGGAATCAGATCCAGAACTTCTAACTTGGTGATCTAATAAATCCACCGGATTGATGCCAGAAGCCTCATCACTGCAAGACTCTGCAGCTGATACTGACAAACTGTACAATAGAATCATTTATAAGTCAAACATGCATAGGATGCCAACAGATGTTAACTGCAAACAAATTTCTCAAAACCTACATGGACAGGTCACGGCAAAGTTAACTCATCATTTGCTATAATTAGATAACACCTACCTTGCTGTAGCTTCCCTGTTCGACTCCTCTGAAGCTCCCACTTGATATCCATTAACTATGTTCCCTGTTGAATCAGGCTCTGTCCCCAAGCTTCCAAACGTTAACTGAAAACGATCACTGTCTGGGACCCTAATACTATGTGCTATGACAACGTTACAGTTATCATATATATTTACTAGTGCGAGCTTATCTTGCAATTTAGCCGCTTCTGACTCTGAAACCTGAGGATCACCAGAAGCAGGTGAAACAGATTTTGTTGGTGTTCCAATGACTCCAAGACTATTAGAACTTGCCTTCTGGCTTGACTTAGGTTTCCACTCCTTATTAGGCAGGGAAGCTGCACCCGGAAACATGATTAATACTCTTGCAACACGTCCATTAAGACATGACTCAAAGGCTTCAAAAGTGAAGACAAACCTTTCAAACAAAAGCACAAAGATTTTTATTTTTTTTTTTTTTTTTTTTTAAGAAATTTTATTGCACAGAGCAATAAAAATACAAGGGTGGACAAGAAGTCCAACAACAACAACAAAACTCCACAAAACCAACTAACAGCAGCATTCCAATTCCGTCTAATTTCTGATAAAGAAAAATATCTAAATGTTAAACCAAAAAAATTAAATAGATCTTGTTTAATTTATTCAATGCTGACAATAGCTACTGTTGATATTTTATGACATCTTACAGATGTTTTCCGCTTTGGCAAAGGAAAAAGTTAATATTCACACCACCAAATAAAATTTAAACCAAATATAGGTTAATGGTGAGGTTTTCTGACACGAACAAACATTTTATGCTTTAATTCTGTTATTATAGTTTTCATATGTAGACGAATTCATGTCAAGAGGAATGAATTTAAAGTCCATAATTAAAGCAAGTATTACCTTTCTGATGTCCCACAGGTGGTTGGTGTGGCCTGACATTGTGCTGATTACTTAACAACGGTCTGCTGCCCGACATGCTAGGTATCACAGATTCAGAAGTTTGGCTCACTTGATCAGTTTTAGAGATTCCAGTAAAAGGTCGAAATGACTCGGTAGAATCCTCTTTTCCCAAAAGTGAATTTGAGACAGAAGTCACAGATCTACTTGGAGCAGATGACTTGGAGTTGTCAGAAGCTTGTCTCCTAACACCAACTTCCCGTTTAATAGCACCAACAGAAGCAGCTGGTCTGGAATCAGGAGATGGCACATGAACAGGATCTGTGGAAGATGAATACACCCCAACAACAGAGTTGCTCGATATCACCATTGGAGAGTGCGGTTGGGAATTGTTTGGCTTCCCTCCTTGCCCCCGTGAAGCTACATTTGGAAGAGTAACTCGCTTCTCCACTGATGTCTCTTTTCTAACAGTACCAGTCGAATTAGCACCACTGCTTCTAATTTGAGTTTGCCCATTCAATCCATGAGACGAATTTTGTCTGCTAAATGGCCTTTGACTATTTGAACTTCCTGTTGGGCTGAAAGCCCATTAAAACCATCATCATAAGTTAATGCAGTAATAACACAGAAAATACAAATACATATTTTTTAACACTATGGACAAATAAAAGCAGGAAAATTTGTATAAATACCAAAAGTCCTAAATACAAATAACCCCTGAAACTAAGGGTCTTCAGAAACAGCAACTCAAATGTTACAAACAAAACTCAGTCTCCTCTAGGTTTATTATACAACAACTAGCCTCTTGCCACACGCGTAAAACTCAGTCTCCTCTAGGTTTATTATACAACAACTAGCCTCTTGCCACACGCATACGCGTGTGGCAATTGGCCTTTTTATATTAGATTATGTCTTTTAATTTTATTTTTTTAAATAACTATTTTATATTTTTATTAAAAATTATTCATAAAAAAAAATGAAGCAAAACCATGAAACCGCCCACTAACATGGGAGTTTTTTTTTAATTAAAGTTTTAAATTTAAATTTCATTCAAAATTAAAATGTGGTGAATTACTTTAAATTCTTATGGTTCAATTGTAATTTTAAGAATTCTTGAAGGACAATTTTTGGTATTTTGAATGTTTCGCCTTTTAATCCTTCTCACTTTATATATATAGAAGATAAATTGTGATATTCTATGGCAAGGCATTGACATATAGCCAAGAATAATATGTAGCTACACACATAAAGACACACACGATAATAAGGATAGAGAACATACCCCTTTCCAGAATTATTTGACGCTTGCTCATCGGTGGAAGTTGTACATTTTGGTGAAGCAGGCTTCATTTCTTTATTGACATTACCGTTAATTCGGTTGTCTCTCACAACACGGAATTCCCTGCTGATTTTTGTACCTAGGAAGAGTCTATCATTAGCTAGTAATTCAAAGGAATATTACAGAGGGTAAAGTATCCAGAAACACGAAAACACTGCGGCAAACTTCTTTGGAAACAGAAGTTGCAAAAGGCTATTTAAATGAAAATGACAGTACAACATGGCCATACAAAGCCATGATCAGTAGATTTAGGCCTGGGAGATTGATGGTTTTGGTCTTTTATTGGACATTTACCCACAACATTGTTACCATGTACCAAAATAATCATCTTCCATTTCTAAATTACCTTTGTTAATTTGGCAACACTTCTATCATAAAAACCACAAAACTATATAATTTACCTAACTCTCAACCACTGCTTTATTTTCAGTAGCTTTTATATTATATTACCAAAACGCTAGTTCAATGGGTTCTATTAGAAGCTATTTTCAGAATCTTTTTAATATGATAGTATATTAACAAAACAGCGGCCAGGTTGACAAAAGACATAGTCTTGCCCTTGTCATTGACTTGAAACCAAAATCAGTTTCAGATTGGCCCTCTAATTGCCTTTCAACCTCCAGGCCTAAATATCCAATTTGCACCATCACGCAAGTGCCTAAAGTAGCATTTCAAATGCTTTTCCCTGAAAGACAAACTTGCAACAACTCCTTGAGGTGCAGCAAGGATTACAAAGTTGGACTTTATAGCAATCGTTATAGCAGGTTCTTCATTATATCAATCGTTGAATAGGAGAAAGCACAATAGTTCTCCACATTTTGTTAGTTTACCTTCTTTTCCTGGTGATATCTTTGAATATGTTAGCCTGAGATTGTCATAATGTATTACATTCACCGGCCGAGGATATCATTCATTAGTTTCAAAGCTACTAAGTTTTCTGACCACTCACCACTGCTCCCAGGAAGGAACAGTACCTCTTTTACTAGTCTATTTTCAATCGTATTGTCGAATTATGACTTGAAGCTATCAAAAGGCACATGAAACTTATTTCCCTTCAATGTTATGAGATGGGTTGTTTCAAGGGAGGGATGGAAGATTTCTCACGTAGGTGGTTTGGTTGGAGGAGAGAGGTAGAAGCAGTGGAAGAAGTTTTCAGGATTAGTGTTATTTTTGGTACTTTTAATCGTATAAATTGATTACAAATTTAAAACATTTTAATTGATGTGGATGACCACCTCAACTGCCACATAAGGTGGTAATAGTATTGCGGTACAAGTAGGTGGTAAGAAGTAGCATTTCCCCCATCCCTTAACTTTGGTAAAAAAGAAGCATAAACCCAAGAGAAATATTCCCCGAGGTTCCTAAATCTAGATACTGATTTCCATGTAAAGGGCCTTTTATGTCACATTGGTTAAATCACACTGTTTCAAAGCATATACCACTCGTCTATAACGCATCCATTTTCAAAAATACTTAAATATACAATAAAAGTGATGCAGTGGTTAACAAGACAAATATCCTAATATAGCATATTAGCAAATCAAGCAACCAATACAACAAACTCCCACTACCCTCAACGACAACTTTTCTCAATCAACAATGAAGCATAAGCCTACATATATCTTTTTCAATGCAATCAGAGCAGTTAACACTAAGAAGGAATAATGTATTGATCAGAGCCAATTCAAAAACCTCTATTTCTTTTATGATTTCAACTAGGCATGTGAATAAAGAGAGCTAGTTGAAAAAAGACACTAACTAATAATCATGAGGCTTTGTTTACAGTAAATAACCAAAAATAAAATAAAATATGCCAGAAGAAGAATTAAAAAGCTTGTAATAAATCACGACATAAATGAATTACCAGTTGAACCGCCACGAGCATAACCTCCTCTTCTAACATTACGATCAGAAAATGTATTGCGAGATGAGGGACGATCAGAAAATGTATTGTGAGATGAAGGGCGATCAGAAAATGTATTGTGAGATGAAGGACGATCAGAAGTTGTATTCTGAGAAAAGGGATGATCAGAAGTTGTATTCTGAGAAGAGGGATGATCAGAGGATGTATTTGGTTTGGGTCCTTGGCCTGCACTCTCAAAATGTCTCCTTGCATCCGCAGGAACCTTGTGCCCATTACTCTAAAGCCACAAGTACAGTAAACCAGTAAAACTTTTGCTTTGCAATAGGTTCCCTTTAGGACTATTTGAATCAACATAAAAAAATAATACGATTATGGTAATTAAAAATAAAAACTTAGTGAGTCCTGCAAAACCATGACTATCTCCCAAACAACTAACCAATAAAAAATAATAATAACAGTTTCACAATGTGGTCATTTGAAAGTGGTTATAATGCCTTCAAGTTTGACATAAGTCAACTAATAAGCTTAATTAGGAGAACCACCAATTCTTGATGAAATGAAACACATGACATAGAATTATTCCGCAGTGCATTAATTGATTGCCAAAGACCTTTTATATCTCACTAGACTAAATGATAGCAGTATTCTTTTCCTTGGGAGGCATTCATTTGGCAAAAAAATAAAAACCTTGGTAACAGCATAATGTTAATTACTGCTTTTCCAGGGATCACTTCGCCAAAAAGATCATGAATTTGATTAGTCAAACGAGCCAGTAGATTAGCGGTACACTAACGTATGCCTATCACTATTAAGTATTGACTGATGAATTGTATAGTACAGGAAGCCACAACTCAACAGTATTTAACCATGTATCTTTACACCAGTTCTGAAAAGAGTTAAGATCTTCATGCAGAACGTAAATTCTGCATATCAACTACTGTTCCCGTAGTCTTACGTGTACCATGCTAAAATATATAAAGCTAAAGGTGAGAAAATGAAACCACAAGAAAAATGAAACCACAAGAAAAATGAACAGTAACTCAAAGCCAACCAAAACTTACATTAGAGGATACCTCCTTCCTTTTGTCTCTTTTTCTCTTCACAACATGAAATGGGTCTGGGTAAAACCAAACGAAAATATTCAAACTAAGAAACTGAACCAGTATATGAAAAATGCAAGATAATGGTATTACACAATCAACAATGAGAAATTGTGTTGATAGGTCTCAAGAAAATAAAGCAAATACGATTCCTCTAATACAGCTTCAAAAGTTCAACGGAAGCATGTAATAAGTACATATGTGAAAATATAGCTTAAAAAGAAACTACTAACAGAAGGAGATACACAAAAAAGAGGTCACCAAAAATCAAAACTCTCAATCTAGCGACTCCCAAAAGTTTAACTAGTTAGAGGTACTAGTACAACGAGGTAATAATCGCCGAGGCAACCGTAAATACTACTTTAATACAATCGAACTTGGTTTACCACTGACTGTCACTAAACTCACCCGAAAACAAGTTCAATCAATTAGCTCATAAATGAAGTAAAGGCAGAATTTTTACAATGGCAAAACCTCAATAACAAAAGCACAAGTGCCACATTCCACAAAACAACCCTAAAATCAATAACTAGAATAACCAAACCCAACAAGTATTACACCGAACAACGGACTCAATAAGCAGGAAAGTAACCCCAATCGAAAAACAGAATTTCATTACCCAAAACAGAAGAGCAAATAGAAAATTACTACACAGAGCAATAGTACCACAGATCTAGGCAAAACAGAGTCAAAAGCAGAGACCTTGGTTGAGCAATTTCTGGGCAGTTTCATTAGGATCCATGTCGGTTTCTTTGAGAGCCCAATAGATATCAATATCCGAGTAATTACCCACTATTTCTTTGATTGATTGAATCGTTTTTCTCACTCCTGCTGAGATTATCTGAGTCCCACCTTCGATTCGCGACCCGGCGACCATCTCTCACTCTACCTCCGTCCCGAATTCAAAATTTCAAAAAAAAAAAAACAAAGGAAAAACGGAAAACCCAAATACTGTACGACAGATATACGGTCTAGGGCAACATATATGGCGGAATCAAAACCCTAATCCGATGAGAGAAATATGCGAGAGGGTTTTGAAATCGTTTTACCACTCAAAGAGTTGTCAGGGGCAAAATCCTGAAATTCTGAGAATTGGGGGAATTATCTGCCCTTGGTGTTTGTGTTATTATGCGGGACTGCCGCTGTACGTAGAGGTGATTTGGGATTTAAACCCTAGTTTTCTTTCTAAAGTTCACCAGTGCCCCAGTGAGAACCAATTTTGAAACCTTTTTTCCACGTTGATAACTATTTGTTTTTAATTTTTATTTCGTTATCAAATTGAAATTTTGTTTCGTAATTACTTTTTATTTTATGTTTTTTTAAATAAAATTTCAATACTAATTAAAAAAATTAGAGGCATTCAATGATCATTTTGTTTTTAATTTTCAGACAAAACTCCAAAATTCAATGGCTATATTTTGAAAATTTAATCAATTTTATTTTGTTTTTTGAAAACTAAAAGTAGGACAAAATAGTATTTCAGTCTCCACTTACTTAAAAATAGAAGGTAATTACCAAATAAGAATCCAAATTTCAGTTTTCAAAAAATAAAAATTAAAAACTAAATAGTTATTAGAGACCCCTTATTCACTATTATTGCTGGGCTTTTTCCAATTAAACACCTCAAAAGGCCAACTACACCAAAAAACATTATTTTGGGCCTTACGCTAAATCCAGGTACTGCCTACAGTGATCTTTGCCCAATTCACTTTAGGGCCTTAGGCCCAGTTGATATCATTCTAAATCTGAGGCAAAAAAAAAGATACAAGAACATGTAACTTTGAGAAAACAACATTGTCTTTCAGATGAAGAAACTGAAACCAGTTTACAGTAAGAGTCTGATGAAAAGTATATGCCTTTATAGATCAAATTTCATTCCCCGTAAACATTTTTCGTCACCCCCATTTTTTGCACCCTTTCACCGAATTCCCACGAATAACCAATAACATTATCCATCCGTAAAAGAAAAAAGAAATTCCACAGTTCACATAGATATATTTAACTGAAGTCATGTAACTTGGGTCATAGTTGATAAACGAAAGCTTTGTTGATGAGATTGCGCCTATGAACATACTGCTGTTTAATAGATGAGCCACCACCTCGAAGCTGTGCTAACTTCTAAGTCATAAGTACTGCTCTTGGATCCTGGCCCTGTTCTCTTCCCACCACAATCTTGCATGCATTTCGCCAAACTTTTCTCGGCTGCATAAGAGAAGGATGCCGGAAATGAATTTATATTCAAGCCAATTTGATCATATATGTTACTGTAATAATGAATTTAAATTGTTTAACCATCCACAATATAGAAACCAAATTACCTGAATCGGACACGTCTAAGCTCCCTAGCTCCACCTGGCAATGCTCTGATAGTGATGTACACTCCCGGTTCATCCTGTTCAACCCATTCGGTCTCCATATCACTGGCGTTGCTAATTGAAAACTCTCCTGAGCGATCTGCCTCTGAACTAGTCCTTACAGAACCATCTATAGATGATGTCTCAGTTTTCACCCCACTGATGCTGGAAAGTTTAGGTGTTGAAGCTAGACCACTGGTTTCACAGTACTGACGTGATTGCATATGATGCTGGTCAAGTGAATCTGATGAAGAGTACCCCATACCTATTGGCCGGTGGAAGTTGCGGGGTAGGCGCTCTTTGCTCAATGGGGGAGTCATAGGACTGTCCCTAGCAGATTCGACCTTTGAGCTCTGCAATTGGGGGAGAGGAAGAAAAAGGTATTTCTTAACATTAGAAATGCATACCATCAACAATAGAAGGTGATTCTAGTTGCGCCCTTTATACAATTTGTAGAAACCAATGCATCCAATCATTCAATGGATAACCACAGTTGAGGTTTAAGATAGCAAGTAAATACAAGTAAACTTAGAGAGAAGCAACACGGGGAGGTAGCCAACATATTCTGAATAAAATTAGACGATCTGAAATTCAACAGAGAACAAATGAATTTGTAAATTTGTCCATATTATGACTTTGACAGGTAATGGAAAGTCTCAATCTCATACCCAGATTATGACAGATGGAGTTCTGCAGGTGACTGTTTGGTAACAATAATGAATAACTCCTAAAGGAAATTTATTTGACCCTTACTTACCTTAGGTCGCCAACAAGAAAGTATTTGCATAATGCATTGGGGGTAAGCTCACCTCGTCTTCAGATCTAGGCGGGGTTGGAAGGGGGACTGCTTGATGATTGAACCTTTGGACATTGTATAATTCCATGACCTTGTCATAATTCTCTGCCCACCACCTTTGAGCTTGCCATTTGTTAAATAACTCACGGCTGATTAAGTTTACAACACAGTCATTAGTAGATTTAGTCTCTGAATCAAGCTATCATAACATGATCGACAACAAGATAAACAAGTAACAACAAAGTTACCGCTAAACCCGGCAATAGGTTAGTGTTTCAGTGAAGAGATTACAGGATGAACAAGAATTCATTCAAGAAAACAGAACTCTGCGAAGCACCAAGTCCTGCTAATTATGACTGTGCAACAAGACTTGTAATGCTTTCAACAGGCAACTGGGACTACTCTTTTGTTGATTTATAACTCTCTTTTTTATATGTGGTGATCTATAACTCTTACTTATGGCCTAACAACCAGTTAATATAATAGCATATTGTCAAAATGTAAGTTTATCCCCCATAGCAATGGTACTGACAAATATCCTAACATCATGGCTTCAAAAATCTTCAATCAAATTCCGTAAGAGGGGATATTATTGTTTCTTCTATATTATTTTCCAGTTATATTTCTGGTTAAAAGTGAGATATCTAAGACCCGTTTAGAGTGTGTCATAGTTTCAAAGGCTAAATAATCAAGTCTTCGTCTCCTTTGACACCACATCCAACACTCAAGTTAGTAACGGAATATCTAGAGAATGGACTACTAATACGTGGGTGAAGTCACTGAATACTAGTAGGCAAGTGAAGTCACCAAAAGAAGAGAGGCGTCACTAGGTCAGTGTTGATAGGGTGGACCCGACAAGGCCATCAAGTTTCGGGAACATAGTAGAATGTTATGATCCTAATAATGAAATAATTAAATCTCTGACTGTTTGACACCTCAAGCCTGTGAAGACTAATGGTTGGTTCTTAGCATAGGACCACCTACCACACAAAAGATTGTGAGAAAATAACAGTTCACATGCTATTTAACTGCTACACCCTCCCAATCAAACTATATTGTTAAAGTCCAAACACAAAGGACAATGTCACAATACTTCAACCCCAATCAACAATCCGACCCTTAAAACAACTAATCAAACACGAATGAATCAGAAACTATATGCTTCCAGATCAAGAATAAACAGAAAAATATCAACACACAAAGTGACAAAGACACAGTTGTTCAAAAGCAATAGCATGTGATCACACATTCATCACACTCCACTGAAATTCAGATTCTGAAAGTACCTGAATCGAATACGTTTGAGATCATTTCCTCCTTGGGGCAAAGAAACAAAAGTGATGATCACACCAGGTTCCACTTGTGCCACCCATTCTTTAGGCTCATCTTCCTCCACTAACACAACGGACTCCGTCCTTCCACTCACTGATGCCGGCGTCCCTTCCCCACTCGAAAGCGCCTTTAGTCTACTGTCCATCTCCTTCCCCCATAGCCTCGGGGTCGAATTGGATCTCCCCGTCCGCCTGTACGAGCCATGGAAACTCGCCGACTCCGAGTTGGCATCGGAGTCGGCATAGTTTTGGTGACGGTTGTCAGTGCAGGACCGTGAACAGGGCTTGCAGTTTTTGTAGGCTCCCGAGGCCTTCAATGCCATATCCTTGATCTGCAAAAACACAACTGTTCCATTGAACACGCAGGAAAACAAAATCTGGGTTTTCCTTATTCCATTGATTTGTTCCCAAAACTGTGAAGTTTCAGCTGAATTAAATCTTTCACACCACCACTGTTCCATCTAACAAGACTGAGAACGGAGAACAAAACATTACCCGCTGTTTGGTTCCCGAGAAAATGAAGGGAGAATCAGAGAAAACAGGTTCTGGGTCTGTCATTTTCACAGGTACCATTCCCTCATTCCACCTAAAAGGCCAATTAGCATACACCGAACTCCTGTTTTTTCTCTCTACATTTTCTCGGGTACCAAACAGAATCTCTCAAAAAACGCATCAGTTACGAATCTTACGATTGGTTACCTGGGCAGTGAGGGCCTTGATGGCTTGCTTGGTCCTGGGAGTCCCGGCGACAGCGTCGTCGTCGTCGTCTTGGTGGTGGAGAGATCCATTGTTGAGCTGCTTGGAGCAGGGTATACACTTCAGCATCACCGATTCCCGAACGCAAAATTGAACGAGATTTCAGATCAGAGCGTCTCCGCCAGTTGTGGCGAAGCTAGTCCCCGCTTAGCAATCACAGTCACAGCCAGCCCAGTAAGCTGAAGATCTCGTTCTCAGAGAACCTCGACATGGAAAATGGTAAATGGGGTCCGGTGGGTACACTCACAGAGAGACAGACAGATAGAGAGAGGAGAGAGGGGCTCGTCAGGTCAGGTGACCGTTAATGAAGGTAAAACGCCAAGCCAACTAGCCAAGGGTCATGTTCGTAACTTTGTGGCTATTTGCAAGGGCGTCTTGGATCCGAATGACATTTAAACCTAAATCGGCTCCTTTGGAAAGTTTTTTTAAAATATTAGGAATCGTTTTTGGTGAAAATGGTTTTAAATTTTAAAATTATTTTAATTGTTTTATGAAAAAAAATAGATTAGATATATGCTTTTTGCAGGAATGTTGTTTCAAGATCTACTTAAAAAAAATTTAAAAAAAATATCTATTTGAATTTTTACTAAATATTAATTTCAAAAATATTTTTATTAAAAACACTTTCAATCATTTTAAAAACATTTTCAAACGAGCATTTACCAATTGACCTGTGCAACAAAAACCTCATTCTCATTTATATTTCTTTGGGGTTTTTCCCTAAAAACAAATAGACAATAAAATAAAACAAATCCCAGTTAAGACTAATTTATCCATTGTCACTCTCTCTCTCTCTTTGAGTTTGCTTGATGCTGGGGCCAAGGGGCTCGTGGGGGACATTGAGATTTGGGCACTTGCAAATTGCAAAAATAGTGGTGGGACACTGTGACTGGGGCATATAAAATAATTATAATTTTTTGTTTTAACAAATGATATTATTTACATTAAGAGACGAGATAACACGTGAATTTTTAAATTCACTTTCGACGAGAAATAAATCTAAAACTTCTTATTTACAAATGATAAGAAACATTATTAGATCGTAATACTATATGCTATGAAATAAATATAATTAAATGTATTTATTAACGAGAGTGAATGGATGTGGGCCACCATCTGGGAGTGTGTGGGTCAGCGTCATGCGAAGGGCACCAGGGAGGCAGCGCCACCCTAAAAAGGTGGAAACCAGAAGCTAGTGCAGTGACATTACACTGTTCTCGTATCTTGTGTGTTAGCGTGTGCGTGTGTCACTCCTTTTGGTTTTTGACATTCGTTCAACTTTTTCATTTTTTTTGTCATATAAAAGTTAGAGACGTTGTAATTAACCCTTCAAAAAAAATAATCGTAAGCGTGTAAGTAAACAATTACTCATGTAGAAGATAAAGTATGGGAGATTTTCAAGATGTTCAAAACAAGAGAGTTACATTAGGTGTTACTATATAATTAGTAAAATATTTGTGTTAAAAGAATAATAAAATAAAATTTCTCATTACTTATATAATAACAAGTGATGTATCATCTATATTCTAGGCATAATAAAAAAAATTCTCGAGAAGTAGGGTTAGGTGTGATGTGATTCGAGTCAGGTTGGAGCCTGACTTGATCTGTAATTGGTTGTACAATTGTTTGGTTAGTTGATCGTTAACAAATTCAAACTTATAGTGATTTTCACACTTGTATTTTTCCTCTATGAACGTCACTTTTCTTTTTCAACCGTTCAATTGAATAAGTTAGAAGAAAAAGAGATAAGTACAAAAAGAGAAAACTAAAGCATGAAATGACAATCAAAAGAAATAAAGAAAAAAGTTGGATCTTATAGATTTCAAGTCATAGACTCGTTCCAATAGAGAAAGGAAGGTTTAAAGAATAATATCGAATCAGTTTACTTCAAAACCTTTGTTTATAAATTTATACTCTAAATTTGCTTAAGCATTAAGACACGCATGAGAACTCCTCCCAAAATGTCACAAGGTAAGACTTGAACATGCGTATTTCCAAAAAATATTTTCGTTTGCTTGTATACGTCTTGATCATTTGTTAAATTGCACGTTTTTTTTAAACTCTAACATCTTATACATGTACTTTTCCGGTTTAATACAATTTATTTAGACATATTTTTCAAGTAATACACTTTAAATATGTATTTTTAACATATTATTGAAAAAAAATATATTAAAATGAATTTAAAAATGTCAAATTCTAGTCTTTTTAACAAAGTTGCCTAATGATATATGCATTTTTTACGTATTATACTTGTTTTGTATTTTACTAATTATGTTCTCAAATAAGAAAGTCTTAACCTCACACGTGATATTGTAGTTGTAAATTGTAATATGTGGGTTATGACTGAATCTTGGCTAAATTATTTGCAAGGATTCTCTCTGTGTTCGTCTATATAAGCGTGCTGCGTATTGACCAGCCCAAATTCAAATTTGCTTTTGTCCTTTGCAATGATCTTTGGTCGCTAGCTTCCATTTCAACGCTTTTTATTTTTTTGATGTCTATATTTTGTAGACTGCATCATGTGGTGGTTGATGGGTAAACTTCTTCTTTAAATCATTAAAAATACAATTCCAAACAACCAACACATCATGTGTTTTATAAAATATGATCTAAAAGATTGGCCTCCTTAGCAGTGACGAAGCCAGGAATTGTCGAGTGGAGGAACGGAAGTTTGTGAGTCTTGGAGTTTTGCACTTTGATTTTTCGAGTGCGAAGTACCCTTATTGGACTAAGTGGAATCCTACATGGACATTTGAACTTACTTCGTATTTGGTCTCCTTTCTTGCCATAATCTTATGGTATTCGTCACCACAAACATGTGAGTTCAAGCATAACAGAATTTAGAGTTGAAACAAAAAAACTTATGCAAAAGAATGTTAAGGAGATCGACTCACTTGACACTTGTAGTCCTTGCTTCTTACCATTAACATTGTAGTTTTGGGCACACAAGAACTTTAAAAATATAATAACTATTTGTATGTCTCGCCCTCCCTCATCCTCTCCACTACCCGAATTAGGAAGAACTCAGAAGCCAGAAAAAGAGCCTCTAAACTACCATTCACAACCTTATTTCCTTGCCCAGATGCTTTATCTTTCTTGACCATCTCTTTTTTTTTTTTTTTTTTTTTGTTAGAAATTCTACAATTAAAATGGAATTTTAATTGTTAAAACTACAAAATAGAGTCTCATCTACAAAATCTGCAGAAGTTGGTCCATCCATGGCAGCCCATTCCCCATTCAATATCTCCTTATGTGTAGCTATGTGTACACTAGGGACGAGTCGTCCCTTGCTATTTAGTTTTTTAATTTATTCTTTTCGAAACGAAACGACGTGGTTTACCCATTTTCTTTTAAATTTTTTGTTTTTTTCCTCAGCCAAAAGGATGTCGTTTGGCATGGGTTTTTTTAAAGAAAATAATAATAATAAAAAAATTATACCGCAGCAGCCTCGCTGCAGAAAAGCAACGTAGCACCTGAGCACCAAATCAACAAGACCAGAGGAGAGGGGTGGAAACTTGAGTTGTAGGAAGGATCTCCGACGAGCGAAGGGCGACCGCCGCTCCTTGCCCCTATGTGGCTTCGCTAGTGGCTCTTAGCATCTTCATTTCATCAATACACCAATTTTGAGTGCAAAGTATAAAAGATTACTACATTTTGTCTCTTAAAGGTTGGATGTTATATTAAAAATGAGCTACGAGATTTTAATTTTAAGTGTGGAGATAGAAGGAGGTATACAACTAGTTGCATGTTATAATTCACCCAACCCAATATGGGAAGGTTGGTATGGTGAAGGGGCCAGGAGTCAGGAGTCAGTGGATGGTTTCTTTCAAACACATGAGCATAAAAACGAGTTTCTCAGTTGCCACACCATCAATTTAAAAACCTGACCTAATGGGTAAACAAAATGTTTAGTAGTGAAATGAGATTTTATTCTGGAGCGTGATTGGTTTCTAAGATTGCTTCTGGCTCTAGGCTTTTTATTAGTTAGTCTCAGTAAAGCGCAATGCTAAAACACCATGGTGTAAATTGACTAAATTAAACCTTGTGCTGGTTTTTTTTTTTTTTAAACACCCTCGAACCTTGAGTGCAAAATATAATTTATCAACAATCACGTTGTATTATTTATAAAGTTTAATCTAAAAAATTAGTCTCTCTAATATTGCCATGTACATAACACACAAATCATTGGCGGTATTGATTAAGTGTCACATCCCGGGCGAGTGACGAAGCCAACACAGCTTGATTCGGAGTCCTAATAGACATTCTGAATCAAAATGTGTCATTAAACCACCACGCTATATTATTTTTAAAATTTCATCTAAATAAATAGTCTCTCTAACATTACCATATATACAACACACAAATAATTGACGGTATTGATTAGGCCACATGTAGGATGAACAAAAATCGTGGGAATCGGGAAAGCTTAGCTATGATATTGTTTGTAGCCTTGGACTGGGAGAACGACACGACTGCTTTGCTCACAATATTCTATATGCAGGTGGTTAACTCAAGATTCACAGTTAAAATATCATGCATACTATAGGAATAGAGAAGTATGATTGTTAAACGTGGACAACTATGTGTATTTGCATTAAAGGAATAGAGAAGTATGATTGTTCAACTTGGAGAATTTTTTTTTAAGAATCGTGAAGAAGTTGAGATTGCATCCTCAAATTAACTGGCAATTTGAAAGTAATTTAACGACTTATAAGCATAACAAGGTACTTTTATTTTTCCGATGTGAAATTCATATAAACTCTTAACACATTATTTACGCTCGATAAATTTTCAAGTCTAACTTCCAACAATCAGAGAGATGGGCTGAAGATCCACTTCCAACAATATCGATATCGTCCCCAACTTGGTAATTACCGCATGCACAATCGTCAGATGTGAGGTTTTATCATAAAAGGCATCAATATTAGTTGAAGTGGAGTTATGATATTTAAACTCTTCTTTATTTATTTCTCTAGCCGATGTGGGATTACAACAGGAACATCTACGGCCATCACACACGAAATAACTTATTACGATACTATGAAAAAGTTAACAAATTGGCAATATAAAAAGTACTCCGACATTCATCTCACATGCAAAAAAAATTCATAACCGGCAAACATTTGTGGAGTAGATGCATAGAGACCTATCAAAGTCTATGGCACTTAGTGCAGATAAAGCTCCATGATTTGTGTTACGCTTTTCTTTAGGGTGACAACAAACCAAACCAAATGTGCTTCCTTTTTAGATTCTCATTTTCTTAGAGTATAATGTGTAGTTTTCCAACTAAGTCTATGGTTAGAGCACCTTTCTGCCTCCTTGCATACTAAGTTTTGGATTTTGTTCGAATGGGAGAGATAATTATATCGTGCAGGGGCCTATAACTTTTCCTTTTCGTGTTTGTGCTTTGTGGTGGGTAGCACTTTTTTGCACATTTAAATTATGAAACTTTCATATGCTTTGCTTGCATTGCGTGAGATGAGATCATAGTGTACATAAAAGGCTGCCCTTATGTCGTGCATAGAATGACATACCGAGTTTCTCACTCATCATGCCTGTCACCGTGTGTAATCTCTTTGTGCAGCAATGTCGGACAATGAGTTCGGCCGTGAATTTCATGAATCCGTGTTCACAACAAATATGTCGAAATTCTTCTTAATTATGTCATTCAAATTGTCAAATGAGCATGACATCTTACTTAAGGCCTCGACATTGTCGCAGCCTAATCCTTAGAGCACAGAAATGTTGCTCTTTTATGACCGAAATGTCACAGGTTCAAATTGTGGAAACACCATTTTTACAAAAATAAGGTAAGACTTTGTATGATAGATGTTCCCTCCTTTGCCCGACCCTTGCAAAGCGGAGAGCCTTGTTGAGTTAAGTTCGCTTTTTTTTACCAATACCAATGACCCCTTACAAATCAAACGTGGGGTTCCAAACACCCTGCCTTAGTGGTAATACAAAACCTAGTCCTAAAAAGCAAAAGAACAAGTGCTTTTAGCTTTTGCATTCACAAACTCTAATTTACCATAAAGAAGCCCAGCAGAGGGCTTTCTAGTTTGTAGCATTCGTTTCTTTTTCGCGCCACTTCCAAATTACTACTGTAACCAATAAAAAACTTCATCATCCAACACAATTTTTAATATATCCGAAACACAAATCAACACATTGCGTATCATAATACAAGTAGAGAAATAATATATAATTTTAGTGTCTCTCCACTTGTATTGTAACATGTGGTGCACTGGCTTTTGTTCCAGGTAGAAAATCTCTCTCTCTATTCTAATACAAGTAACAATGTTTGTTTTGCATGATTTAATTTATAAGTGTGGGTCAAGCAACAGAAAGTCTCTAATGCTGGATTAATCTTGTGGAATAGATGCGAGATATGAGTGATCGGCTGACAAACTGTATTTTCTCTGGCGCGTAAAAAACCCGGGCAAAACATACTTTTTAAGCTATATCAATGAAGCATGTGCCACAACATAGAACCAAATTCGAGATTCACAATGGTTGAATGGAGGTCCAGCTATAGTGGTATATACTAGTTAGTGGTATGAATTTTACGCAAAATCTAATTTTTGTAAAGATTCATTATGTTGTCATGTGCAAGATCTAACCGTTGACTTTTTGGACCGCTTAAGGGTAAGTACGATAGAAGAAAAATTAAATAGCATGATACTCTTGAATCTGGATGGCCAATATTTGATCAATTCCTCAACCAATGTGAAGGTAATCCAGTGTCTTCAGAAAATGATGATTGGGCCAATCCACTAAAGAGCCCAGAGTGTGAAAGTGGATTAGATATAGTGTCCAATCTATGGTGATCACGGCCCATCCATTGAAAGCCCAAAGTAAGTTCAGTTTCTTACTTCGCAATAAAATGTGTTTTGCATTCATCATCGGAAAGAGATCCTCTCCAGATATCTTCCTCCTAATCCATCAAGTTCAGGATCCGGGTCTTTAAAATTTGATCCAACAGCTAAGGTTATTATAACTTTTAAAGTGGGCTCCTGTTTGTAGCCGTTGGATTAAATTGTAACGGCCTGGATCCCCTAACTTGGTAGATTAGGAGGAAGGGATCCGAAGAGAATCCATTTTAAAAGGAGGACAACTAGTGGCAAGCTACGATTATTCACTCATTCTTGGCCGGGAGCGGTTATGGGGATTTCATTCTACCAGTGGCCACAGTAAAGCAAACTCACCAGCTCGGAGCATCGAACTCGAGACCTTCCACATTTTTTGTTTATTGAGGAGCCACAGTCCGCGCCCTTACCACTAGATCATTTGATGTGGTTCATTTATGTTATTTCACTCTTTAATTTTGAAAAAGTAGCTTATAAGGAAGTTGTGGAATTACTAGTTGCTACAAATGGTGGGTAAAAGAGCTACTCTAATTTTTGGAGTAAAACTCAAATTTTAGGTTCTAAACTTATCTTAACTTGCTCAAACCTTTAGAGCAAATATGAGTTAAAACTTAAAACTCATTTATGGGGTAAATTTAGCCAAGAATTCCCCCTGGGTTAGTGGGACTGACCCACCATATATGTATATTTTTTTTAGTTTTATATTTATAAATTCATTGAATCCAACGGTTAAGATTAATTTGATCAAATCCAACGGTTAAAAAAAATCTAATGGTCCAAATTTAAATTCAACGGCTAAAGTAATTAAAAAAAAAATGATTTTATGTGTTTCATATTCTTTCGTAGTGTTCCACGAGTTTCATGGTGTCGGTTTAGTGATTTTTCAATAGTAAATATTTTTAGGTTAAAATGTTCATAAAATTAAATTGGGATAGTCTACATAATTTTTTATTTTTTAAAAAGTTACTTTAAGAAAAAATTATTCTAAATTCATTATTTAATAATCTTAGACTAAAAATTTAACCCATAAGGGTTGGAGAAGAAAAACTGTTTTTAGGTTAAAACTTAAATTTTCTGAGTTAAAAATTTTAAGTTTTAAACCAAGAATTGAAAATGGTCTAAACAAGAATAAACAACGATTCCAATTTTGCGTCATTTTCAAAAAGTGTCACATTCATGTGAGTTTGAAGGAATGGACTTTCAGGTAAGACTACTAGTTGTTTGATTAAAAACCATGTAAAAAATTATGGAACACATGTTCATATATGCAAATTAATGCCTACATTTTATCACCGCATTGTTCATCCCTAACTCATTATTTTTTATTTTTTCAATGCTAATGAATAACGATATTGGTGGAGGGAGAAATTGAACGACGAGAGCAGCAAGCTTTAACTACAAGATAATTGCTTTAGACCATCTCCGCCCAAAAGTTGTAGACGACTTTTAAATCGAAAGTGTGGAGAGTTTGTCTCTAAAAAGAGATTATATCCTAGTTAGTAAATAGGGTTGGCTACTTGTAACCCTCGAAATGGCCACATTTAGCTCTCCAACAAAGCTTTTATTGGAGTCCATGTAGGCTTGTATCTATTTTTTCTCAATCTTTCTTTCTCTAAAGGGAAGTGTTTTTGACACTTCAAAAATCTCATTCTACACTCCTCACAGGTGTATTTTTCTTTCTAAATATAGAAAGTTTGGAGTGTAGATTGAGAATTTTGGAATGTCAATAACAATTCCCTCTCTAAATACAATAAACTATTATGGCATAGTCATGTACTACTAGAGACAAAAATTTATAACCGAAACTACACATTAAAAAAAAAAAAAAAATGACAACGAATATATAGTCTACCACGCTCTTTAAACCCTCTCCAACCAAAGGTGGCCTTAACTACATGAGCTACAAGACTCTCACTAACTCT
The DNA here is from genome assembly GCF_041283825.1 of Pyrus communis. NCBI lineage: Eukaryota > Viridiplantae > Streptophyta > Magnoliopsida > Rosales > Rosaceae > Pyrus > Pyrus communis. The sequence continues at coordinate 12,280,582 of NC_142573.1, forward strand.
GGGTACCTTTGCAAAAAGGTCAAGATGCAAAGCAGTACTTCTTTGGGTTGATATTTTGGGATTTGGATCCTCTCCTGAGCTAATGGAGATGATCCTCTATTGGATTTTCATCCAATGGCTACAAACAGGGAAGTCCCTTTAAAGTTATAATAATTGTAGCCGTTAAATAAAAATCCTACGGTCCACAATGATGGGTTAGGAAGATCCTCTCCATTAGCTCACGAAAGGATCCAAATCCGATATTTTGATCTTTTATTACTTGGCATTTTTGTTTCAAGGGCTCACACATTATCCACGCGGGATGAGGATGTCAGACTTTCTTAGTGTAGGACTAATTTGGTATGAACAATGTGGCGAGTTCTTGCTGCTCATGTCCCTGCAGGGGACACTTGGTGAGAGGCTGTGAAAATTGGATGTTGGATATCATCACACCAGCCTTTTGTCACCATTTTTTTTGTTACAATTTGTAAATCGAGATACTATTCGATGTGGCCAATTCTCTGTCGCAGTTGCATACAATTTTTTTTTCTTCTATTAATTCATGACTGTTGTATATGAGATTTGAATTTAGGATCTCTTCCAACAAAGTGAAATTTATGTGCCACTAAATTAAGCAGTTGTTGCCGAATTGCATATAGAACTTCTCTTAAAACACTTTAATAGCGTGTTCACGTATCTGGAATGGAGGTAGAAAAAAGGGAATCAAATTCTTGCGTGGGTGATTTTGGCGTTTACCAAATTTTGGGAATGCAAAATATTAGTGGGCTCCACCCAAAATCAAGAATCAAACCCTTGATATTCTTGGAATTGAATTACCGACTTAGACGAGGTATTTGAATTCCGAAAGAAATTTTTGACCAAAACTACCTTTTCAGATTCAACCCCTTTCCATCTGCCTCCCGCGATTCAACACCCAAAGTGCACCCATCCCCACCCATGAACCAACACATACCACCACATCACCTCCCAAACTGCCAATACCCATCACCAACCCACCCCAAAAATTCTACCCAACAAACCCAATCCAAACCTGAGAGAGAGAGAGAGAGAGAGAGAGAGAGAGAGAGAGAGAGAGAGAGAGAGATGCTAAGGGAGGTTGATGCGTTGGGAGTAGCAAGAGTTGGCGTTTGGGGATGGTCGGAGAAACAAATTGAGGAGGATGTAGAGGGAGAGTATAGAGGGTTCTGATGGAGCCATGGAGGTTCCAGAAACTCACCTTGTTTTTTATTTTCTGTTGAGTTTTTACTCTTTAAAAAATAAAAAGAATTCAAGTTCTATTAAAAATAAACATATGAGGGTTAAAATTTTAAGTAAATTAAAACATATATACTAGTGTAAAATTGTTTTAAAAAATTTAAAATTTGCCTACTATAAATTAAGGATATTTTAGTAAACATACAAATTTTTATTCTGATTCAAGTGAATTAGTAAACAGTTTATATCATTCCAACTCCGATTCCAGAACATTATAGTAAACAATTTTGATAGGAATTCGATTATGACATCTTCTCATTTCCATTCCTCTTCAATTCAATTCATTTCGTTCTGATTATGGATTAGTAAACGAGCCATAAAACCAACAATCTTAAGCTGGGTTAGAAAGAAAATGCGTGCAAGAGCGGATTTAGTCACCAAACTATTAATTTGTCTCTTGGGTTATGAAATGCCTCAAAAACCTTACATCTTGCTTGAGAAAATTCTGGTAACATAAGGGCCGCGACAGATGTCTTTCACGTTTACACCAAATTTTTGAGCCAAATCTTGATTAAAAATTTAAAATAAATACTAGGGATGGAAGTAAAGATATAAGTTTAATTGGTATATCTATTTATTTTCTAGCAGCATGCTTCACTTTTATGCCTTCCTTTCCTTGGTATTTTTGAAACTGCAATGTATCACGAAAGTAAAAATGAAGAATTTAGAGATTGACAAACTCTGTTTCCTTACTTTTTTTTTTTTTTATCAAGAGTTACATCATTACTTTCTCCGACGCATGTAAATTTCTAGGCTTCTAACATTAGTGGTAAAATACTTATTTTCTCAACACTCGTTAATTTTTTGAAAAATGCTGAAGAGACTCTTTTAAAAGTGGAATTCTTAATAGACTCTCTGTTATCTTAAGTTTTTTGCATAATATTTTATGATATTGACACGGGAATTAACGTTACACTGTGAGGTGGTAGAGAGTCCATGAAGAGTCTCACTTTGAGAGAGTTTCCTTAACAGTTTTCTAATTTTTGTACTACCACCGTTTCACCTAAAAAAGATTTGTCTCTTTATCTCTATTAATTAATGAAACTCTCTTTGTCAACCAAAAGAGGGTGAAAAGACAACTTAGTCTTCTATCACAGAAAAAAAAATGATGGGTAATAATGTAATTTCATAAGTCCAAATTTTACTGTTTTTTATTAAAACCTGCCTACAAATGATGTTAAAATATCTCTAATATTTAAAATTAGAAAATTAAAAAAATAAAAAATAAAAAACAAAAACCTCTCTCTCTCTCATTTTCTAAAAAAATGTGATCATACACATAAGGGATTTTTTTTTTCCGTATTTTTCATTACACTCATGTCCAATTCTCTTCTCTAGAACTCGAATTGTTTGTAATAATTTATTGGGTTAGTTTTGGGTAATCTAAACCCCTTACGTCAAAAGGTTGCCAAGTTGTCAGAAAGTTATGGACTAGGAGCGATGAAGTCCATTTATTTATCATAGACCCGACCACAGGGGAAAACTAACACTTTCCTACGCACGCATTGTACAGCGGTATTTTCGTTTCTATTTCATCACACCACCTTCAAAATATCGAGCTCTTGTATTTCTTCTTCCTCCTCTCGCTTGCGATCACGCCGAGACCGACCGACCGACCGACCCACCCACCCACCCACCATCTCTCTCTCTCCCTCCGCCGCTCTTTCTCTCTCTAAGCAGGCTCGTGATTCGGGCTCCGGTACCATCTTCGCGCTTTCGAAACCCTAAGGGAGCCCTAATTTGAACAAACCCTAACGCACTGGGTTCGGCGCCTCCCAGCATCTTCTCCTCCAGCTTGGAAGCAGCCTCGGAGTAATTATAGGCTTGATTAAGTTTATTAAGGTAAGGATCGTATTTTCTAATTTCGCATCCCAAATAGCATTTTTGTTGTATTTTATATTGCGTTTGGTTGTCGAGAAACCGGAGGAATATGGAAGAAGATGAGAGAAAATTTCTTGTATTGCGACTTAATTATGTTTAGTTACAGTAAATTTTGGGTTTTTGCTCGATGAAAATTCCAAGATTAGAGCTTGTTGTATTGCCTGTCATGTTCTTACCGTCTCTACACTCAATGACATAGCTAATGAATCAAATTATTGATGTGTTGCGTTGCGTCAAATCGGTTCCTTTGTGGTGCCAAAAAATTCGAAAACATAGAAAGACTTTTATTCCTATTTGCGCTCCGTCAGATTAGTAATTTGCACACTTCCCCGCCTTGTTGGAAGCTTAAATATGAAAAGGATTAAATATGGAAGCTTAAATGTTGGTGTTGTTGGAACATAGTTTTGCCTGGAAATTTAGAGATTGTTGCCGGTAGTTTGCGGGTAGAGATTTGTTTATTAAAGCGTGCACAAGTTGAGAATTTTCTGAGACGTATCAGTAATGGTAATTTGTTCAATTTAATGCTGCATCCTTGGTGTGCGTTAGTTTAAAGAAAAATAAATGTGTGTATTTTAGTTTATTTGGTTGTTGGTTTTATGTTGCATGCCGGTGATTGTTTGTGCATGCAGATGTCTGTATTTGAGTGTGTGCATGCTGATCTGATTGTCGCCGTATGCGCTTGAGTAATAACATTTCTTTTCATTTTCCACGAAGAGCAATGCACATGGGACTGTCTGTATATATGTGCGCTAATCTTCATATAGCATCCTTGCTTCTTGCTTCCTGTATTTAAATATCTACATTCCCTTTAGCACCGTGTTTACTTTTTGGAAGATATACCACTCATCTGATATCCTTTATAATAACAATATGATTTAATCATCTTTCGATTTCTTTTTAATAGATCAGAGGCTGCTACTGAGGATGAATGCACAACAAGCTCCCCATCATAAATCTTCTGCTAATGGTTTTGGCCGTCGAAGAGGTGAGAGAGAAGGGGGGCCTAAAGTCGAGAATAAGTCAAAGTCTGGAGCAGAAAACCACAGCAGATTAACAAGTACTGGTGAAATTTATATATAAAATTTTTTCTTGATATTATGTTGACTTGCCCATTAACTTTATATGTGCTGAAACAGGCAGCAAATCTGGGAACTCTAAGAGTCCTTCACGTGATCGATTAGTATATATGACCACATGTCTTATTGGGCATAATGTGGAAGTCCAGGTGAAAAATGGATCTGTATACTATGGAATATTTCATGCAACAAACGCTGAAAAAGACTTTGGTATGCTCATTTGCTTTTGGTTTTTATTTACAGTTTTTGTTTGTCTTCCTGTTTGTATTGATTGCGGTTGTCTTATGAGACTATCATTTACATTAGCATCTGTTTTGGATCATTTGGATATCATGAATTTGTCACTAGTGCTCTAAATCGGTGTTTGGCCTTTTTAATTTTTTCTGTGCAATTAAGTGCACCCATCAACATTCATTGACGGTCACTTTGCGCTATTTCTTTTACACTAACATAAGTTTTATTTTGGTGAGAGGTAATGTATTCATCACCAGTGTTATAATCAGATTTTGTATAACATCAATAGTGTTGCCAAATGCCATTAGTTTTGCACAGCTCCATGCAGTTTTATATGTGGTTGTTTGCATTTGCCAACATTATTTTACCTGTCACTTTCAGGAATCATCTTGAAAATGGCACGAATGATAAAGGATGGTTTAGTATGCGGACAAAAGTCTATGACAGAGTCAGTAAGCATGGCTCCGTCAAAGACTTTAATTATACCTGCCAAAGAACTTGTACAAGTTATCGCAAAGGTTCTGCTTCATTTCTTATTGCTATTCGCTGACCCAAGTAAATTATTCTTAATAGCTTTAAGAATCTCAGATTACCATCATTTGTTCTGCCGAGTTTTCAAGGGGTTGAAATTTTCTTTTCTTTTTGTGGTTTTGGGAGGAGTAGAAGGAAAAAAAAAAAGGGGGGGGTTTATGGGGGCGGACGGGCAGGTATATGATGGCCGTCTTTTTCTTCTTAATTTGATTCACTTGCTCAGGCACGTAGTTATTGTCTATAAAAGTAATAACAAGCAGTAAGATGTTGACATAGAATAAGCAGCTATTTCTATATTTTGTTTCTCTGGTCTCCCTTGATCTAATTGTATTTTTAAATGAATGATGACAGGATGTCTCAATAACAAGGGATGGATTGTTAAATGAGGTTCAGCATGAAAAACATCAGGAACTTATGATAGATTCCTTTATATCACAATCCCGCCGCGGTGAGTTGGAGAGAGAGCTGGAACCGTGGGTGCCTGATGAAGATGATCCACAACGTCCTGAATTGGAAAATATATTTGATGGACAATGGAATAGGTTGTTATAGTAATTTTCTTTCCCTAAATATCTGGGTAACTGTTCTACTGGTCAGATGGCCTCTACTTGAATATGTGCCATCTGGAACACTATTAAATATACTAGGGACCTGACTTTTATTTTCTAAACATTACTATTTCAGGTTTCATGTTAAACTGTCATGTTCTGCTTTAACTATCTAAGATTATAATTCTATAATCCTATCTGGTTTATTCTTGTTAAGTTTTCTTGTCAAGGTGCTTTGAGTAACATTGTGGTCTCTTGAGTTGTCATTTCTTTGGAGTTATTACCAGCAAATGAACCTTAAAATGTTATTAACTTAATTTAAAGGCAGGTGCTCTTGTTGATTGATTAAAATATCTGGTGGTGGAATCCAGTCATTGGAGATAACAATCTCTGTGAGGGATAGCATTATTTGTAATGTAGGCCTTTCATTTTACATGTTTTGAAGAGATGATGCTTTCTCTGCCTGCATGATGTTGAACTTCTTTGACAGGGTCGGTCCTTAAGGGGCCATATCCCTCTGCTTTTGTATGTTGCCGAAATTCTTCATACGATGTAGTTTACTGAAAAAGGGGATGACGTCGGAGAAAGGTGGACCAAGATTCCAATCAATTCACTAGTTACAGTTAGCTGTATGGTTCTAATACATGCCTTAATGGTATCAAAATATTGCTTGAGGCGATGCAAGTTAGACATGGATTTAGGGAATGTAATGGCCTTAGAGTAATATGGGATTAGAGGATTTTTTTAAGCCAAATTTCAGTGGTTGCCTTTTGGCTTATTGGTTGTTTCTGGAATTTAATTGACCTGTGCTCAACTCTCTAAGAATTCATGTTAATTAATGTTTGCTTGTATTTTCTCTTATAAAGAAATATTATGTTGATCAACATTTTCCTTATATTCTTTTCCTTTCAGGAAATGGGATCAATTTGAAACAAATGAAACATTATTTGGGGTAAAAAGCACATTTGACGCGGACCTTTACACAACTAAACTTGCGAAAGGCCCTCAAACAAAAGAGTTGGAAAGGGAAGCTTTAAGAATAGCAAGAGAAATTGAGGGTGAGGATACACCTGATCTGCATATGGCAGAGGTGAGGCTTTGTTGGATAATTTTGTACTTTTGAAAATTCATTTGATGTCGAGGTCCCTTATGTTTTGCATGTTGATTTGTTGATACAGGAAAGAGGCATTCACCTCCATGTGGATATTGATGAGGAGACAAGATTCTCCTCTGTTTATCGGGGGGAAGTAGTTGATGATAGTGGATATGATGAAGATGAGGACATTTTGTTGGATACACATAATACCGAAACCTTTGGAGATTCTACTGGTTCTTTAAGGAAGAGTTCAATGGACTGGACCACTGGAAAAAGCAACAATAGGGCGCCATCAAGCTCTTCATTTGTGGTAGTTCCCTCACTAATCTTATGCATAATATAGTCAGCATATTTAGCTCTGGGGGCATTAGTTTCTGACCTATTTACGGATTATTTTGTTGAACTTGATGTGCCATCCAGTTGGAATTTTTCACATGCGCTGTAAATAAAGTGTTTTGTTACAGTAGGGGGTCTACTCATGTTCTCTTTCATTCCGTTTTTCTTTACTTCCAATTGTCATGAGAAAGTAGGTATATTCTTATCTTTTCCTGTTCATAAATGGAGACCAAATATTTTTCACCCTCTAGTTCTTCCTGGTTATTGTAAATCTGAACAAATTCATTATTTTGAGCATTCTTAGTTGTTCCATTTGTTTGTAAGCAACTGAGAATCTATTTTGACAAGCATGAGTAAGCTCTCCCTGATTATAATCCCCTCATAGTTTACTTTTAACTCATTAGTTTGGTCCAAAGTTTGATACGACTTTGGGGATTGTGAGTTGATTTTCTCTTTTGTGCTTATTTGTGAGTTTTATGACGTGCTTTGATAACAAGTTCCTGATTAAATGCTGACAATATATGTTTTAATTTTTATGCAGGATTACTCACAATCTTCTGAGTCAAATGTTGCCCCAGATTTATGTCGCTCTGGATCCTATGACCATGCTAGACATCTGGCGTCAGAAACACTTTTCAAGAGCTTCCCCAGTACAGATGGTGAAAGCAGGTCTTTTATTTCTTTTCCAACTCTAAATAATAATTGCAAATAAGTTTTATTGTGATTACACAAATTTTTTTTTTCATTAAACAATGTGCTATATTATTCAGTGAACATGGCGAGGTGGATAGTGCTGCTGGGTCTGTTGTAAAGGTGAAGGTGAGTGAGAGTTCCTTATTTGTGATGTTCACAATCTTGTATAATTATTTGTGATTCACTGCCATTGGCCTCTAAAGTTATTGCTTATGTTCTATGTTATTGTCAATGCAGCTAGCTGAAGACAATCAAACATCAAAACCAGACGGTGAGTGCCATATTTTATCTTTCTGTTTACTTTACCCTACATTATTTGTTTCTTGGTTTCTTGGACTTAATAGGGTAGTTACTATTAGATGTGGGTTTAGTAGTAACGGCAAAGCTTGTCCTATCTTGTTCCCTCTCTTCCCATATGAATGAGAAGCTTGTTTTATTGCCATTTTAGCATTATTTTAATATTTGTCTTTACAGTAGTTGTGAAGTTATATTGTTGATTATGGGATGTAGATTCACAGCCATCATTGAATGGGAAGGAAGATGCGTTTGAGAAAGGTGGTTTATCCTCCAGTGCCACCTCTTATGCTCCTGGTCAGGCTTCATCAAAAGGTCATGAGAAGACGGGTTATAGTGACCCAGTGACTGGCAAATCACATGTTCAAACACAGACAGTAAATTCTCATGGACGACCTGGTAGTTCTGCATCTTCCAATTCGGAATTCCCAGCTGCTGCCTCAGTTTCTGGTGGACCTGGTTTATCACCAAGCTCATCTCTGGGTTCGTTGTCCTCTGAAAAGTCAACATTGAATCCCCATGCGAAGGTGTTGACTGATATACTTTTATGTTTTCCGTGAACACACGTTTAACACAAACTCAGACATAAATGCAATCTTATCTTTGAATATGCCTGAAGTTCCAACAATTATCACTATCATAGATATGCTTCCATGCTACTAGGTACTTTTGTCTAGTGGATAGCTGATGCATCCAGCTCTTCTTTTTGCTTTCTCCTCTCTTACCTTAAATATTGTTATCAGGAATTCAAACTCAATCCGCATGCAAAGAGTTTTGTTCCATCTCAAGCGCCTGTTAGGCCTCCATCCCCAGCGTCTGATGGCTCCTTCTATTTTCCAACTAATGCACCTGCTGTACCACATATGCCAGGCATGCCTGTTGGCATTGGAGTAAGCACTAAAACATATTCTTTTGCCTTTTCTCCCCGACTTTTAGGTTCTCACGTAGATGTTGGCCCATAAGAGGCAACTGTCAATTCAACTGTTTATTTTTCATTTTTCCAGATAATAAATGTTTGTTGTGATACCGCTGTAGACCGAAATATTGGTTTATCATGACTGAAGACACTGTTGCTCACATAAGCCTTTATATGGAATGCAAATACCATCTACCATCAGCTCAAAAATTAGACCGCATTTTCTAATGTAATGATTCAAATTATTTGGAAGTTATAGTTAGTTCCCAATGTTCTTGAGTTCTTATTGTTTTTTTATTTTTCAAACTTGTGCTCTTTTTTAAAGAGATTACATGAATATATGGATTACAATTTATTGTTTTGTTGCATTGGAGGGAAATGAACCGTGGACTTATCTTAATCGTAATCCATTACCCCACGCTCCCTCATCACTTGCTGTATAGATCATGATGAAAGCGCACCTCTTTTATCCAGCACTTTTAGGATGATTTTGCGACTTTGAATTCACTTTATGTTTTTTTGTTTTGTTTAGTAAATGATTTCAGCTCATTTTTCATTAATGCCCTTGATATTTGTAGGTTGGGCCCTCTTTCGGACACCAACCCGTTATGTTTAATCCACAGCAAGGACCCCAACCCTATTTTCATCCAAATGGGCCCCAGGTGTGATTCTTTTAATTTATTTTTCGGGGTTGTGAAATTTCGTTTACATTACATTAATAACAGCACAATGCTAATTCATGCTATTAATTACATATATTCATTTAATTGCAGTATGGGCAACAGATGCTTCTTGGCCATCCTAGGCTAGTATACATGCCAAACTACCAACCTGTAAGCAATTTCATGATGTTCTGAAATTACGTATCTTGATCGATCTAGAATTTCTCTTTAATTATCATTTCAGTCACTCCAATATAATGAACAAAGGGAAAGAAATTATAACTTTAGTTGCATGCGTGAAAGTTCTTCCTATAACTTCTCTTTGGAGTCCATTGGAGGATATATAGTCGATGAGATTTTCATTTATTTCTTTTTGCGTCAAACTGGGTATGAAGATGTTCATGTATTCTGTTTTGGATTTGTCATACAGGAAATGCCGTACAAAGGACGAGATTATTAGCCATTGGTTGGGCGAACTCATTGTGGTTGTTTTGGTCTGCCGCACCTAAAGAATAACTCCTTGGAGACTTGTTGGAACAATTTTTTGAAGGAGCAGAGTCCTCCAGTCCAAAAAGGTCCTATACAGTTCTTGAATCTTGTGTGTGCAAGGGAAAGTTTATTCGTTCCCGATATACCATCGTGTCCTGCGCTTTAACCCGTACAATTTGATTCTGGATTTTCTCAAACTTCGTACAGCACATCCTTGTTGTCACTTGTTTTTCTTTTAATTTATGCAAACATTTATATTTTGTGGAGCTTCTAGTCTGTGTTAATGTCTCAAATGTTGGACTGGGTGGGTCGTTTATTTGGTTGATGCGTTATTTGATGCACAAATGTCGTGTTTTATACACAAAAGGGTCGGAATAATTGGAGCAATCAGATTGGTTTCAAATAAACCAATCTGATCGCGATGAATTAGTGAACAACTTACGTGAAATTTGTATCTTGAGAAGCCAGAATCAGTGGATCCCCTTCGTTTTCCTTGTGTGCTTTGATTTGAAGATTGAATGAGTGGTCCTCGTGTTCTTGAACAATGCTGAAATGAGCTTTTTGTTTTTATACAATAAGTTGGTGAGTTAGACTAAGTTATACAATGTGCTAGCAATAATTGGTAGCAAATTATTCATTCAGAAAAGTCGAACTTAAGACTTTTCTATTACAAGTGGAGAGAAAAAAATAGTAAGACCGTAATATAGTGGCCGAGAAACTAGCTCTTTAACAACTCGAATTAATGTTTGTGAATTTGAAGGGTGCGGATTTAGTTCTTGCGAGTGTTATCTTTCTTGTTTGTTGAACGTGGGTCTCTTGTGATTGAGGAACTGTATTAGTTTTTATGATGAGTTTATAATTATGAAATTGTGGTGTTTTTTTTTGTTGGCATGTGTTACTTTAGGTTATGTTTGACATGTATGTCATATTCTATATTCGTCATCATTATTTCTTAATATTTTGTTTATCACCGAAATAGAGTTTATC